>NC_140591.1:289750936-289815328 GCF_964204655.1 Triturus cristatus | reverse complement strand
TGTTTGGTTCCCCTTTAGCATCCGTCTTTCTTTAGCAAAACTGCATTAAACAGGTGTAAATTTCCACCTCATTTCTCCAACCCCTGAAACCAGAGTGTGGAGAAACTGAAGACTGAATTTATGAGTCTACAGTTACTGCTAGTAACTTTTAACAATTAGTCGGAGATCCCACCACTGGGGTGAGATCACCACCATCGGAGCAGAGATCTCCACCACCGGGCGGAGATATCCACTACAGCGGCTGAGACATCCACCATTGGGTGGGAAATTATAAGGAAAAGTGGTACAGTTCATTAATTCAAAAAAAATATAGTTATTAAAACAAAAAATTGAAAATTAATGTCATATGATTATTATTGAGGTAGAACTAATTAAATAGCACACTAAGCCATCAATTTAAATTTGTGTAAAATACTTAAATAATTCAAATATATTCATTTAATTTGTGAATAAATATTTTCTAATTCAAATAAATATCATATTTTAATATTTAATAATGCTTAGCAACATTATTTAAAAGTTGTGTTTAATAAATTTTGAGAATTCTAAAATATAAAAGTAATATTGCAATATAACCTTTTAACACTAAAAAAAATTGCATATTGTATATCTATATAATGAGTGTGTGTGTGTATCTATAAAATTCACTGAAAAAACCATAGGTTTCACACATGTTATAGTTAGCGGAAATTTTACTGATAAAAAACCAATGAAATTCCCCCATTATAGTTAGTGCAGGAAACTATAACTCACGCGACCGCAATCCTCTGCTGATGCTAATACTGTATTTAGACACTTATTTGCCCATGTCTTCTTCCATAAATTTTTAGCTATACATATATTACAAATATTTTTTTTTCATAAAGACACATATGTCATCAGCAGAAGATTGCGGTCGCGTGAGTTATAGTTTCCTGCACTAACTATAACGGGGGAATTTCATTGGTTTTTTATCAGTAAAATTTCCGCTAACTATAACATGTGTGAAACCTATGGTTTTTTCAGTGAATTTGCAAGGTTTTTTAAATGCTAATTCCTAACTATAACGTGTGTGAAACCTATGGTTTTTTCAGTGAATTTGTACGGTTTTTTAAATGCTAAGTTACTTTACGCCATTCGTGGCGTGCGCGCCCACTTAACGCAGTTCGTTCCGTGCGCGCACCGCGTGCCCACGTTACGCTAGATGGGCCATGTACGCACGATGCGCTTCGCGCACCGTGCGCACATGGAGGACATATTATGCGCTTCCTTGTGATAGGTAATCTGTTGAAATTTTTTGGGGAAATGCTGTGCTCTTATATGCCATGCACAAATGGTGGCCTTCGGCCACCATTTGCACACAGGGTGGAGAGAGTGTTTTTTTTTATTTTAAATAATTTTTTACCGTACGCGTACGGTAAGCGTACGGTAAGCATAATCGGCAAAATTTTCGAAAAATAAAATATTACCGTTTTTTGCCTTGGGGGATCTTTGAAGAGTCAACTAACATGGTTATGTGCATGGGCGCTGTCTAAACAGCCCCTTTATATGTTTTTGGCATTTGTTTATCAGCTCCCCCCTCAGAGTGCGAGAGAGAAAATGGCGGCCGCCGCTTCCTGGTTTCGACCGATTCGAATGTTTACTAAGATCTAAGGGCCAATCAGAATCGCGCTCGCGCACGCCACCGTACGCGTACGGTAAGCGTACCGTAAGCGCACCGTAAGCTGGCTCAGATATATATATTGATTTAAAGGTTATTTTCTCAGAATCTACTGAACAGATTTACACCAAACCTACAAAAGGCACTTCCTTGACCTGAGGACTACCTCTCTGCCAAATTTCAAGTAATTCTGTTCAGCCGTTCGGGCTGTAGCTGTGTCTAAAGGTCCTATGGAAAAATGCATGGGAAAAACGCGTTTTGGGACCCCCCTTTTATCCCAGCCCCCGCTTGACGAATCCCCCCGAGACTTTCAGGGTAGGAGCGGAGCGTAGCGCCCCACCTATTTTGAAAACTTTGCGAGGATTCGTCAACCGGCGCCAAAGTTATTCAAAATAGAATGTTGCGGATTTCCTATGGAAACGTGGTCCTAACTATAACTACCTACTGGCGACCGCCAGTAGGTAATATATGTGTGTGTGTGATATATATATATATAAATATATATATATATTCACTGAAAAAACAAAGGTTACAGGGACGTTATGGCTCAGATTTCACTCATACACAACCTTAGAAATTCAGCAGTTTCACTCATGACATGGTCAGTGACATCACTGATGACATCTCAAATTATATCACTGATGACATCACTGATTACATCATCCAGTGATTGTGAGTGTTTTCTAAAAGTTTATGAGTGCTACACGTATATTCTAAGGTACTACAACAGTTGAATTAGTATACTTCATTTTCTACTAATGAGTGATACTATTTTTAACATATATTATGTGATTGGCTGTGTGACTGTGTGTATCTGTGTGTGAGTGGCTGCATGGGTGGCTCAGTGGGTGTGTGAGTGGCTGTATGGGTGACTGAGTGGCTGAATGAACGGCTCAATGGGTGAGTAACTGGGGTGTAAGTGGGTGTATGGGTGAGTGTGTGTATGGGTAAGTGAGTGAGTGAGTGAGTGTTAGAGGCTGTACTGCACAGTAAGGGTACAATTATAAGTTTGGCAGTGTGGGAGAGGGTTGCCACTCCACTGTCACACTCCCACACAGCCAAACATGACCGTCTCCTGTCAGATTATGAGTCTTATTGTGGTATGGTGATTGGGCGGTGTGGCAGTCCCGCAGTGGTGTAGTAAAAAGGCTCAAATGTGAGCCTTAATGCTGCACCACTGCGGGACAGCCACTGTGCATTCCAGCAGGGCATGGACTGTGAAGTCCATGCCATGCTAGAACTGGGGGTGCATGCACACTGGGGGCCATGACATGTGCCCCCCTGCATGCACCAACATGTATGGGGCAAGGGGGTCCCTGGAGGGCCCCTTTTGCTTACAAACCACCAGCAGTTTCATGGAGTATGAACATTCATGAGAAGGCTGGCAGTACCACTGCAGCACCACCAGCATATTGTAAGCCCCTGATTACTGCATCACCACCAGGGAATGCGTTCCCTGGCGGTTGCGGTAGTTCAATAGTGGTCTGATCGCCAAAGTTGTAATATTGCGGTTGGACCATAGGTGCGGCAGTGGCTGGACCGCCACCGCAGCGCCACTGTGAGTTTGGTGATCTACTCATAATCAGCCCCTAAGTGTCTGTGTAAGTGACTGTATAGGTAAGTGAGTGGGCAGGTGAGTGATTGTATGCATGTGTGAATGTGAATGTGATTGGATGTGTGGGTGAGTGAATGGGTATGTAGGTGGCTGTATGGGTGAGTCTGTAGCTCTGTTACTAGCTGTTTGGGTGAGTGCGTGGCTGTCTGATTGGCTGTATGGGTGAGAGAGTGGGTGTGTGAGTGGTTTTATGGGTGTGGGAATGGGAATGGGTATGTCAATGGTGCTGTCAGTGTGTAAATGGAAGCTGTATGGGGTGTGAGTTGTTCGGTGTATGATGTCATCAGTGGTATAATTTGAGATGTCATCAGTGATGTCATAAGTAATACCACTGATCATGTCATGAGTGATGTAGCACGTGAGGTCATAAGCAGTGCATTGCGGGGGTGTAAGTTATAGTTAGCTCTGGTTACTTTTACTGCTGAATTTCTATGGTTTTGTATTAGTGAAATCTGAGCCTAACTACAAAGTCGCTGTAATCTTTGTTTTTTTCTGTGAATTTCTAAAGTTTTTTATACTATTTCCTAACTTTAACGTGCCTGTAATATTTGATTTTTCCAGTGAATTTCAAAGGTTTTTCAAATTCTGTTTTCAAAGTATTATGTCCCTGTCATGTTAATTTTTTAGGGTTTATTTTTAGTACTAAATATACTGCAATTTATTTTGCTTGTGACATTAGTAATAATTTTTCTTTTAAACTGTAAACATTTAAAAAAATACTTTATTTACGGTTTAAAAGATCAAATCATATATCTACTTATTATAAAATATCTATTGTTTTTATAAATGTAATTGAATACGTTTTATTTCTTTAAATTATTTTTTGGGTACTGCGGCACATATGTGGGTCTGAAAATACAGAACCACAAATACTCTATGGTTAACGATTGTGATAACGTGATTGGAATGTATCCGCGATTTGCCAAAAGTCTTTACTATTATTTTAATTATGTACTTCCCTCTACTTTAATTAATGACATCAGTGATACAAGTGCCCTTCACCAGGGCATGTCTACCTCACACACGCTGGTTAGCCAACGATTGAGATATATTCTCAATTGGAGTCAGTTTACGGGAAGAAAACGTCCTTTACTCGGCCTACAACTTGATATTAAATCCTGCACTTTGTCTTGGTAAATAATTTTTAAAGTGCAGTGGCCACATTTGATTTAATTAGACACAGGTGGCTTCCTTACATTGAATCTAAGTGCCGTGCATAGACTAGGATTATATTTTCAAAGTGCAACAACACCATTTTTTTCTTAAATAGACACACGTGGCAATCCAACATTGGGATCTGAATGGCGCGTACAGACCAGCATGGTATTTTCAAAGCACATTTAACCTAATTAAACACACGGGGTGAATCTGGCATAAAACTTATAAGCAAACCAGAAAACGTAATGGGGCATAGATGAAAATGTGCTCATAGATGAGATATAAGACAGCTGAGCACAATCAGAACGAATTACGCTCACATTCCAAGATGTGACATATCTGAATACTATCGGGAGGAAGGAGCTGAGAGGAGTAGATGACCGAATGTGGAATGCACCTTGAAGTGTTAAGTTGGTAGGGGTGCTCTAGCATACCTGTTCTCCAATATGCTAAAACTCTTTTGGATTAAATGGCTAAGTAGGACTACCTTAGAATGGATAAGAGGTGACTATTTCACCTTTCTCTCCCTTATAGTGTGTGACTGCAGGGGTTCATGAGCCCTCCTCCATGGGGCTCTGGTAACCCAATTTTGGGGTATGAGGCTGTCATCTGATCTCACAGTATGTGTGATATACGAGTGAAGTGTCACACTGGTGTGCTCTGTTCTAACGAATGCCATGGACTCTGTTGAGCCAACAGGCAGAAACATGTTGATGGTTTGAATGGTGATGGGGTACTAGCCCCCCTTTTCCCCGCAGTATTTTTTTTAATACCAAGTGGTACCCCATTCAATATAGAGGTCATATTAGTGTACCGCCTTGGTTTTTACTTTATTTTTACAGATCCTTAGTTATATAGAAGTGCCTCCCTGACTCCATGGTGTAGGCCTACTCTTCATCAAATGGGTTTTTGAAGAGCGAGGGGAGTCCTATGATGAAGCATGACACCTGGTGGTGTGTGGGGATATCCCGTCACATTTTTGTGTATTTCCAATACTAGGCTGACTCACATGCGAATGGTGCATAATGTGCTGATTGAATATCTTTATAGTTTTTCACTAGCGCGGCTCTTTTGTGTGTAACATTCTGCGACTGGAGGCCAGCTCACCCTAGAGGCCCCATAATATTTAGTTGCCTAACTTAGATAGCCTCCATGGTTTATGTGTTTCGACAAATCTGATATCGCCATATCTAACAAAGTTCTTACCTGGTCCTCCTGGCTTGCTTCTATTATTATTTCTATTTCTCAAATCCTTTCTAACAATGATTTTATTTTGGAGTTGGGGGGTGGGGATTCCTTTGTTGGTTGCTGAGGTTTACTATGTTGTTACACAATGTACTTATGTTTACTCCTCATTTTCCTTTCTAGGTTTTGGCACACACCTTTGCAATAAGCACAACGGCGAAATTATAGTCCCAACCCTACATGGTGCCTTAGTGGCACGTTCCTGGCTTCACTGCTGTACCTCCATAGGCCCCTCCCCTATACTGTCCATTGCATCTGATTAGACCCGGCCCCATAAAAGTGCACTTTCGAGTACTGTCCTGGAAAGTTAATGGTCTCCTAGACCGTGTGAAGCATGCAGCGGTTCTTGCCTTCGCCCACCGCCACCACTTTGAGGTTCTCCTGCTCCAAGAAACCCATTTGATGGGGGATCGTGGCCCTTTTCTGGTGCGCAGAGGGTATAACAGGGTCTTCCATGCAGGTTATACTAGTGGGTCCTGCGGGGTAACTATCCTCCTGTGCAGCTCCTTTCCCCTTACTGTCTCTCATGTAACAAGTGACTCGCAGGGCCGCTTTCATGCTCTGACAGGAACTGTGGAGGGTCAGGTAATCATTTTAGTATGTGTTTGCCTTTTGGGGCATTTCAAAGTTCCTTTTAGGCCTACTGCAGGGTCTTAGATTGTTAGGGGGAGATTTTGACACACTGTCCAACCCAGAATTAGACATAAACGGGCCAACCACCCATTCTAGGTGTACCGGAGCATGCCACCTGGCGGACTGGACCTCTGCCCTGGGCCTCTGTGATGCCTGAAGGGTGTGGCACCCAAGACTTTGCCAATTCACACATACTTCTGCAGTCTACCACACTCAGGGCCCGATTCACAGAATTAACTTAAGACAAAATCCTAAATTTACTACTTTTGGTATTCACAGAATACACTTACTACTTTTGGTATTCACAGAATGCACTTACTACTTTTGGTATTCACAGAATGGATTTACGACTACTAACTTTACGTCCGCACTCGGGCCGGAAATTCCGGCCCGGAGGCGGGGCTTCCAGGCCGGAGGCGAGCTTCCGGCCCGGAGGTGGGGATTCCGGCCAGTGGCGGAGATTTAGCCATGCCCAAAATCTCCACCTCTGGGCCGGAAGCTCCGCCTCCGGCCCAGAAGCCCCACCTCAGGCCCGGAAGCTCTGCCTCCGGGCCGGAAGCTCCGCCTCCGGGCCGGTATTTCCGGCCCGAGTGCGGACGTAAAGTTAGCAGTCGTAAATCCATTCTGTGAATACCAAAAGTAGTAAGTGCATTCTGTGAATACCAAAAGTAGTAAGTGCATTCTGTGAATACCAAAAGTAGTAAGTTTAGGATTTTGTCTTAAGTTAATTCTGTGAATCGGGCCCTCAATAACGAATAGACTTAGTCTTTTTGCCGGCTACTGACTGTCAAGCACTCTCACAAATTCAAATATTACTTCGCAGTATATCAGATCACTCCCCACTTCTTCTTCAGCTGGGATCCTCTAAACCCAGCTTGCACCCCATGTAGCATCTTAATGCCTGGTATTTATAGGAACAAATCTTTGGCCAAGCCCTTAGCACTGAACTTCAGGCCTATTTCCTCAACAATGTGGGGTCTGTGGCGCATGTGGGCACCTTGTGGGCCGCAAGCAAGGCGACTATACAGGGCTTTGCCAGGGGGCATATTAGGATGCAGGAGCATAATTGCTACTCCCACATTGCTCAACTTGAGACCCATGCCCTTCTCTTGGAGAGGCGTCTTGCAACTGAACCCCAGGAGGACATCTCCCGACAGCTGAATTTCCTTCATGAGGAAATCCAACATCATTCCTTTGAAACTGCCAAGCATCTTTGGCGGGCTACAACTGCCCGGATTTAAGGTTGGAGGGATATAAATGGGAAGCTGCTGTACTTGCTGGCCACCCACCAACAGGTGAATAGAATTATACCCGAAGGTGGTCGCCTGCCAATATAAGCACTTGTACACGGCTCCCATGGAAATAAATCCTGTTTTTTCAGAACACTTCCTTGTCGCCATCCCTCTTCCCTACTTGCCTCCTGCTGAAACTCGAATGCTTACTGAGACCTTTAGAGCCGAAGAGGTGGGTGAGGTCTTGTCTGGAATGGCATTGGGGAAAACCCCTGGACCAGACTGTTTCCCCACAGAATACTATGCCACATTTTGTGAGATATTGACTCTACACCTGCTGTTCCTATACAAGGAGGTGTGCCATACTGGCGCCTCTTCACCAGTACTGGATTCGGCCACTATCATGGTGATCCCCAAGTCACAACCCCCTTCCACATCCTGTGTGGACTACCTTCCAATATCACTTCTTATTGACGAAGTAAAATATTTTTTCACCATACTGGCTAATCGACTCAAGCATGTTCTTGCCACGTTGATCCACCCAGATCCGTTTGGCTTAATATCGACCTGTAGCACAAGGCACTGCCTCCGTTGGCTTCACATAGCCCTCCTAGCACACCGTCATCACTTAGCACCTTCAGTTAGTGCTCTTACAGTCTGGGATTGGACCTCATTTTTGTGGATTGATGCATGCTCTCCATTTTAATCCCACTGTGCTGGTTCAGAGTAGAGGGTTTATCTCTGCATCCTTCCCCATAGAGTGAGGGACTAACCCGGGCTGTCCACTATCCCCTCACCTTTTTGCACTTTCGATTGAGCCTCTGGCTCAGCTTGTTTGTGTGGACGCCCAAATCCGGGGATGGTGTTGGAATGCTGACCAAGAGGACCGCATAGGTCCATATGCAGATGATGTACTCTTAAACTTTATGGACCCTGCCAGGAGCAGGCCTCGCTGTCTCCATTTGTTGCGATGTTGTAAGTCAGCATCGGGCCTCAAACTGAACCATCTAAATCTGTCTTGGTTCACTTGGCCCCATCTAGAGACTGCTTTGATTGGCAGGTGACTATTCCTCTTCGATGGCTCTGTTTCAAATACTTAGGTGTCTGGTTAGCTTTGCCCCATAGCTCACCTGGGCCCTCAACCTCCAACCCCTGTTTCGGAGAACCAAGTCTTACCTGATTATATAACAAACACTCCCCCTGAATGTAATGGGGCATATAGCTCTTTATAAAATGATGATTCTTCCAAGGTTTTTGCATCTCTTCCAAAACTTACCAATTAATTTACTGCGAAGGTGGTTTTGGACTCTAGATACATCGGCTACAACTTTTTTGTGGCTTGGGTCCCAACTCGGTCTCGCTTTAGCGCATTGTCAGCAAGGTCCCTATGATGGTGGCTTGGGGATGACCAATCTGTATCTTTATTATCTGGCCTCCCATCTTCTAGTTATCCATGATTGGTTCAATGGGGGGGTGGTCTGACCTTGTCTATCGACTAGAATTATCCTTGCTGGGGTTTCCAGACCTGCAGGCCATACTTTATGGTTCCACACTCCCTTCTATCATGCCTCCAGTGGCTAAGGTGGTGTTTCTTGCCTGGAGAGCAGCTCTTCGACACGTGCAGTAGAATGATAAATTTATGCAACAGACACCTCTCTGGCATGGCACTTGTTTGGGAGTAGACGGCCAAGCTCCAGGGTTTTAAAACCTGGGATCTCATTGGCATCACTCAGTTGGGAGACGATTGGTCTGGGACGCACATACGTTCCTTTCAGGACCTCCAGGCCACATATACTCTGGTGAGCACTCAATTTTACAAATTTCTCCAGCTCTGTCATGCCCTTCATGCTCATGTCCGAGGATCTGACTCCTTTCCCGAATTCAACCCACTTGAGGCCAAACTTCTTATGGATAACCTAGGGCATGGCGGAATCTCACAAATTTACCGTTCTCTGATAATCAATTCACCTTGTACGCTGCATCATCTTAGACTCTGATTGGAGGGCCGGCTGGATCCTACTGAGGACAAGATTTGGTGAGACGCCCTGATAGAGCTTACTATTTCCACCCAATTGCGCTTGGTTCAAATATTTTACCTTCACTACGCCTACATTTCTCCAACCCGAATGCACCGAGCGGGCCTCCACCCCAACCCCTCCTGTCCCTGGTGTGGTTCGGATCCAGTGGATGTTTATCACATGGTATTTAATTTGCGGTGATTGCAAACAACTGGACCAGGGAGACCCGGGCTCTGTCAGGCGTCTTGGGGTGGGAAGTCCGTCTTTCCCCCTTGATGTTGTTGCTTGGTGCGTTTGAGTGTTCTGGGGGCACAAAAGCTGGAGATCATTTCTGGGTACAGCTCTATTATTTGCCAAGCGCGATATTGTGGCTCGATGGATGTCCTGTGCTCCCCCTACCCTGACAGGCTGGTGGCGAGGAGGGGATTGGTGTGCACAACAGGGGCTTGTGGTCTATGAGGCAGTGGCGGCTGGCATGGCTTGCAGGTGGCAGGGCGGGTGCAGGGGTTCACGGGGGTGCCACACAGGGGGGGGGGGGTCACTCGGAGAGTGCCCATAATAATCTTTAAAAAAAAAAAAAAAAAAAAACTTAACTTGCCCCCGCGTCTCTGCTCCTGCTCTCCTCAAGGAGAGAACAGGAAGCACAGCCAGGCCCTACTGACCAATCACAGCGCTGCAATGCAGCGTTTTGATTGGTAGGCACCCAGCCTTCTCTGACCAATCACAAGGCTGAAATGCTCAGATGGGTGAGGGCGAAATAGTTGAGCCATTTTATTTGAAATTGTATGTGGGGCAGTAAATCAAATGGTCCTCTGTCTAAACATGATGTATGACTTGAGAGCTGCTGCTATGCATATAGGTCGATTCTTCTGCTGTATTTTGATGAATGTGTGTCCACCGTTTTATCTTTACCACTCATTGTGGTCAAAATTAATAAAATGTGTTTTTAAAAAAAATAACGAGTTTGGTCCGTTTGAGCAATTTCGCAGCTGTTTTCATATTCCTCCCTTTCATAGACACAAACCTTCTTTCCTTGCACACTTTCTATTCAAAGCATTCATAACCCTCCTCCTAGCTCTGATAAGATTCTCAACAATTGTATTCCTCCTCATGACTTCTCTATGGATTTGAAAACTTCTGTCCTATACAAACAACTTTCTTTTCAAGATCCATGCAGGGCCAAAAGTAAAACTGAACTTGCTTGGGAACTCTCTGTTCAGCCTACCGTTTCAATCTCCTTATGGAATAAACTGTGAATGAAGAATCACAGCTCTTCTCACTCAGCCAGCACTACTCAAACCATGTATTCTTCTATCGTAGGTTGTTTTGAAACTTCTACCTAATAACAGCTGTTGGTCCTACTGTTCCTGAAAGCGGGCGTTTTCGTGATATGTTCTTTCTCTGCCCCAAGCTCTTAATTTTCTGGCATCAAGCGCGTCGAAAAATATCACAGATATTCTCAGTCTCATCTCCTTTTCACATAGTTAGTCTTTTTCTCGGCAGTTGTTCGGATATATGGTCAGGCGATAAGACGGAAGGTATGTTAGTGGATCTTCTCCTAGGGTTGCCTTTCAGGTTATCATTTCTAATTGGAAAACTTGGCAGCGTTTCATACCTGACAGGGTAGAACTTGATATGGTATACTCATAGATTGGACACCTCTCACTCTTCCTCTCTACTCAAAGCCAGTAAGAGAGATTTAATTTGGCTTCCCTTGACCTCATTCATTTCACACCCCTTCTCTACTAATGTTAAAACTGTTGAGGTATCCAAACCTCTTTTTTTCTGATCTTTCTTAGTTTTTTTCCCTATTTCTCTACATAACCTTCTGTATACCCCTCGTCCTCACATTACTCTCATTCTTTTGCCATCCTCTTTTCTCCTCATTAGGTTCAATATTATCGTGTTGCTCCTCATTCTCTTTTTCTTCCTCATTCCTCCTTCAAAATATTTTAAAATTAAAAAATGCTATTGGTGCAAAATTGTTTTTTTGTTTCCTTTTTCGATCGTCATTTTGAGGCGTGTGTTATTTTGTATAGCCTCTGTAATTGAATTTCACGCATACTTACTTTCGTTCATCATTGATACTGCATTCCACATGGCTTGTCCCATTCGTAAATTTCTATATATTTATATTTTGCTGTATTTTTGTTTGAATATATTTCAATAAAACATTTTTAAACGAAAAAAAGCAGAAGAATTGCAATGCTTAGTTACATTATCATTAATTGTACTGAAATAAATAAGATTCATAATACTAAATGGATATGGACCATTATTGGATTGTAAATTGTCTGCGGGCATTGCACGCACTAAAGGTGCACTCTAACGTTTCTTTTGTGGTACATCTAGGAAGGACAAGCTATGCTGGGTACATGTTCATTCATAAATTATTTAGAGCAAATAAACATTCAAGGCAATAGGGTTCCAAAGTAAAACGAACACACGCTTCCAATGAGCAGAGAATGTATTTTTTCTGTGAAAGCTTTTCCATTTCATTATGTATGCTGACATTCGGTGTCAAGGAAAGTTGAAAAAGCATACAGAACATAAGTAAATCCCTCACTCTTCTATCTAGCTGTATTTATTCATACATGCCATCATTTCAGAACAGGGAAGGGGGGCATTTTGAAAAAGGAATCAGGAGATTGTATTTCTTCAATTGACTTCTATTGAAGCAGAGGCAATTTTAGATGGGAGACAGCTCAAATAAAGCCATTTTGGCTTAATAAATCGGGAGTCTCCTGCCTGAATCGGGTCTATTGGAATGTACGTTTATTTGGGATCTATTTCTACTACCTAACAAAGTTCATGGCCCAGGCAGGCCCAGCTTCCAACCTTCCTCTCTGTTGGCCTCCCAGTCAGCACCAGGACCCATGTCCCTTCAGGCTTCCTCAGGCTTCTGCTCCCACGTTTTCTGCTGCTGCTCCTGCCCGTTGTTGCCCATTTTCTGATCCTCTCTTCCCGTTTCTTGGCTCTTCTGAACTCCTCTGACCTCTTGCTCTGTCTCTTGACTACTTCACTCTTCATCTCAGGCCTACTTGTTACTTTCTCCCATGTTCCCTTCACTCTTCTTCTCAGTCCTTTTCAGCGCTCTCTCTCACCTTGTTCCATTCCTCTAGCCGTCCTTTTAATTTCTCCTGCCACACTTTTTTCACTATCTTTTTTCAGATTTTGCTCCTTTTTGGCTCATTTTGCTATCCTTTTTTCTGCATTTTGCCTATTTTACTCTGTTTCCTCATTGACTTTTTTGCTCCTCCTTGCCCAGTGCTCCCTTTTCTGGCCCTTGCTGCTGCTCCTGCCCTTGTGACCTACTCCGCCATTTACTGCTCTTGCCTCTTACCCTCCTGTGATTCATCTCCCTTTTCTTTCCTGCTCCTGTTCACCATTTCCGCTTCCTGTAGCCTTGCCCACTGTCTCCCAATGCCCCTCCCACCTCCCAAAACCTACTTAATGGTGACTGCAGCATAGCTCTGCAGTGGGCGCGTTAAAGGCAATTCCATCAGCACTCGTCTGCACCCGGACTGCGCTCAGTATCAGGAACTCTGGTCCTTCCACCTCCCCCCACAGCTACACAGTCACCGACCTGTGCGCCCTAGACCTCGGACGCCACAAAGAACACTGCTGCTGCGTCACTCGATATCATCTTCCTCACCGAGACATGGCTCAACCCAGCAGCCACCCCTGATATCGCCATAGCCATACCAGCAGGATACAAGATCACCCATCAAGATTGAGTCAACAAACCCGGCGGTGGAATCCCCATCATCTACAGGGATTCCTTAAGATGCACCACACAATCCCAGAATTGGAACACCTCAACTTCAGAATCAAAACAGACTAGAAAAAACCCACCAGGGGCACACTAGGCTACCGCCTGCCGGGTCCACGCAACACCTTCTGCGACTTCATCGCCATCTTAATCACCCCACTCGCCATCAGCTCCGAGGACTACATTCTCCTACGCGACCTCAAATTCCACCTCAATGATGAAAACAACCTGAACTCCAGCAAGCTCATTGACAGTCTCAACAACATTGGACTCACCCATATCATCAAGGACCCCACCCACATAGCAGGATCCACTCTCAAATCCATCTTCACCTCCAGCAACAGAGTAAACTACTGACTACTCCATCATCCCCTTCCTCATTACCACCCCTAAGCCTCCAACCCCACCAGACTCAACTCCACTAGACCAATGCCCTTGCCCCCCTACCCACCTAAGCACCACAACAACGTGAGCCAAGATGTCAAAAGCTTCAACTCCTGGATCACAGATTGTGCAAGTATCCAGTGGCAGTTGCCTACAATAAAAAATGGTGGGGCGCAAAGGCGCTACTCACCATAAACCTGGAGCTGGAGCATGACCCCTGCAGCACTTCTACCTTCTACGAGCAGGAAAAGGTAATGGAACTCCAACCAATCCTAGAGCTGCTTTCATGCTGTGAAAGCAGCTCCAGGATTAGTGGGAGCAGGCTCATACAGCACTCATTTTAAGGCTTGGGACCTGTGCCAGCAATCCCCAGGCTGTTTCACATCCTTTGGACTGCTGGGTCTACACTGTGCATGTCGGATAGGACGGCTGTAGACAGCTGGCCAATCTGTCATGCACACTGTAGACCAGTGCTGTAATCCTGCATTTGCAGGATTCAGCCCCACCCCCACCCTCGCGCTGTACACATTGTGAGCCGGTGGCAAATATATAAAATGGTATTGAAATGCCATTTTATTTATTTGAGTTTGCTGCAGGGTGACGCTCCTCCGCTCCTGAGGAGGAACCGCCCCTACAAATATTATCATCCCCATCCAGAAAACCACACAAAGAAGTTCCACCCAACAGGCCAGCTGATACCTTAGAACCACCATGTGCCACTGCAAACACCTCTAAAGAAGATGGCGCATCACTAAAGACACCTCTGACAGATCATCCTACAAAACACCACACAAACTCTACATCCTACAAATATGTAAGACCAAAAAGGAAGACCTGGCATCACCCTTAGGAGCAAGCTCCAACAACCACAAAGGACTCTTCCGAATTGTCAAGGATGTCAGCAACCCTGTAGCCGCAACCAACAACATAGCCCTGTCTCGGGACCTCTGTGATGACCATGCAAACTTCTTCACCAAGATCTAGATCGCCAAGATCTACAGCAACTTTGAAACCTAACCCCATCTCAAGGACTTCCTCGATAAAAAGAACTCCACACCCACGAACAACCCCCCCTCCACCCTTGTCTGACCACTGGAGCCGACTCACCACCCAGGAAACCATCACCATCATGACATAAACCCACTCAGGGGCCCCCTTTGACCCCTGTCCCCACCACATCTTCAACCTGGGAGCAACCCTTTTCAGCCACCAACCGCCACCCTACTCAACACCTCGATGGACACAGCAACTTTTCCTGAAGAATGGAAACACGCCGAGGGCAAACCTGTGCTCAAGAAACCCACAGTGGACCCCAACGAACTTAGCAACTACCGAACCATCTTATTGCTCCCCTTCCCAACCAAAGTCATTTAAAAAGCAATAAACCAACAGCTAACCAGCCACCTCGATTAGTACCACCTCCTGGACATCTCCCAGTCTGGCTTCCGCAGCAACCACAGCACCGAGGAAGCACTGATTGCAGCCACTGATGACATCTGGCTATTCCCCAACCAATGGGTTCCACACCTCCGAACCCAAACCCACCAACTGCGGCATTCCATAAGGATCATCTCTCAGCCCCATCCTCTTCAACATCCATCTTCATGACACCTCTGGCAGACCCCGTCAGATCACATGGACTCAAGATCGTCTCATATGCCGATGACACACCGCTCATCCTTTCCCTCTCTGACAGCTCCACTTCTACAAGAATAAACTTCAACACGGACAAGACCGGAGTCATCATCTTTGGCACAAAAGAATCCCCCTGGGACGCCTCATGGTGACCCAAAGAACTTGGATCCACCCCAACCATGATCAAACACGACAGGAACCTCGGCATCATCCTGGACAACAAACTCAGCATGAAATCTCAAGTCAACGCTGTTGATTCCTCCTGCTTCCACATCCTGCGCATGCTGCCCAAAATCGTCAAGTAGATCTCCAAAGCACCAGGCGCACCATCACCTAAGACCTCACCACCAGCCATCTGGACTATTGAAATGCACTCTATGTAGGAATCGATGCACACCTCATCAAAAGACTCCAGACCATCCAAAACGCTGCTGCAAGATTCATCCTACATCTCCCATGTCACACCCACATCACTCACCACCTCAGAGAACTCCACTGGCTCCCAATACAGAAGAGGTGCCTCTTCAAACTCCTCACCCATGCATTCAAGGCCCTCCGTGATGTCGGACGCACCTACATCAACTGCTGCCTGAAATTCCACATACCCACCAGAGACCTCTTCTCCTGCACCCTCCTGTTGGCCCACCTCCGCGTTCACATTAGCAGAGCGGGAGGACGTACCTTCTCCTACCCCGCCTCCCAGAAATGGAACTACCTCCCCCTGCACATAAAGACCCCCCCAACTTTCAGGATTTCGGAAGACCGCTGAAGACTCAGCTGTTTAACAGGTCCCTTGGTCCCTACCAGCGCCTAGATACCCTCACGGGTGACAATCCTCTCTCTACAATCAATTGATTGATTGATTGCATGGATAAGTGATGGCGCCCTATAAACTTCTTACTAATTGGGTTTGGTTTGACCCAATCAATATTTTTGTAGTGGTACCTTTAGTGGCTGGTGAACTTATAAATTTGAGACAGCATATTTAACTTTTATGATCGGTACTGAGCGAGAAACAGGGATAGGACTGGAAAAGAAAATAGGCCTTGGTGCCAAATATAAGTGGCCAAATTAGTGTATCAGATAGCTAAATAATTGGCCCACATTTGCACATCGGGGTAGATTTGAACTTGTAAAGATACTGTTGCTCGGATATGAATTTACCTCAAAAAATGAAAAGACAAGACAAGAGATGTTTGGCAAAACAGGAGCAAGTTGTCGACAGAGTAGCATCTGAAAAAAGTCTCTCATTATACAGACATTTTGGCCAACCATTTATACTGTTTGTGAGGTACAATAAACCGATCTGGCATCTGGCAGTCATAAACAACAAGTACAACCATCTGATAAGGGGATGCAGGTGGCTCTCAACCTTGGGGAGAGCTAGTGTGGGCCAGTATGTATGAGTCCACATTTACAGGATGGGGAGCGCTTGATGACTATGTGTGGTGTGTTTGCTGTATCCTGATTGGCTGAGTGTTCCTAATAGTATGGGGCAGCTATCTTTGTGGTATTAAGGGGTTGCGTGCCATTGGCCAAACGTGTATTATTGGGGCCAATTTCCTCAGACATGTTTGTGGTGCAATTGACTTTCTTTGGGATCGATCAGGGTTCTCGCTGGGTGTCCGTTTGTCTCTGGGCTGAGTGTAACCCCACGTGTGAACTGTCAATTGTTAGGCTCAGGTTTTGTTCTGACCACGTACCTCTAACTCAAGGTTAATGGGGAGGTCATCGTGGGGGAATCAGACAGCAATGAAATTAGTTCACTAAATTGTGTACAATTAACATGGTGGTAATTTATATAATTTTTACCGACATCCTCAGAATTGTGTGTACAGTTGTCATAGCGTACATCGATATTGTCTTTACTGATATTGACATTGTTATGCATGCATAGATTATGGCATACATTGACATTGTTTCCACTGGTAGTGACATTGTTATGCGTGCATAGATTATGGCATACATTGACATTGTTTCTACTGGTATCGACATTCTATAGTATACATCGACAGTGCAGTTACTGGTATTGCCGTGGTCGGGCCTGCATATATCATGGTGTGTAATGACATCGCATCCTCATATTTCATGACAGTTACATTATTCGAGACTGTGTGTGCTGCTGTAGTGTCTGCTATCTTTCCCTAGCTATTTGTATACTACCTAATTTGAGCACTGCGTTTTTACAGCAGGAAACCCCCATTGTAGGAAACCACACAACAGTCCTACACCAACATAAACTGGAATTAGTGATGTGAATAGTTTGGACAACCATAGAGGGATCCAAGAAAAAATGCTGTGGAACATGTTCTGCTCAGTGGCACCTCCATCCTTCTTCAAGGCAGCTTGTAGATGATGCAGTGCTTGGATGGCAAGAGCGAGAGTCCCGTTCTCAAGATTGTTTCCAGGGATAAAAGTACAAAAGGAAGCACCAATCTTGGCACACACCCCACTTTCTATCGGGGCCATCAAATCTAATACCGATGTTGCATCACCATAAGGCGGATAGCTCTCAGTTCTTCTTTGATAGCGTTTAGGCTGAGCTCAGTGTCAATAAACTTTTTCAATATCTCCCACCTGGTTATTTGTAACCAGTGGGCTTTAACCTTCGTTTTCATGGTGAAGAAGGGTATGGACCCTCCTACGTTTATTTGAGCCTCTGAAAACAGTCTAAATTCTTCCGGAATGTCCTTGTGCTGAGCCCAGCCAAAATAATCAGCAGTTCTTCTTCTTTGAGCCTGATACAGCAGAGTTGTTTTCTTCTGTAGTGGATGCTCAGACAACTCAGACAGATCTTCACCAGGAATGACCAGCGCTGGGGTGTGTATGGTCACGAGGATGCAGAGGCCCTGCCATCCAGGGATGAGCTGGGTTTAGGCAAGTTCCCCAAATTGCCAGTAAAAATCCATCAACGTGGAGGTGCCCCACTGCAGGCCTGGCATATTCAGTACTACTTCATAGTTCTCGGTATAACCAAGCGGTATGGTTCCTTTGCCTCTGAAACACAAGGAATACAGTGTAAGTTTCCGTACAATTAGGGGTTGCCCTTTTCCCTCCAACCATGTGTTCCTATTAATCTCGGTAGCCCAAATTTCCTGGCACAGGGATGCTATACTGGTGTTTGACCCTCACCCAGGAGACTCATTTCCCCTAGGAGGATCAACGTGAGCGGCCCTGCACTGAAATTCCATGTCCAGGGTCCACATGTAATTAAAAAAGTTGGCTCCAAATATGTTAAGGACAACCCTTTTACCACAGACGGAGGTGGGAGTGAATGCAATTGTACTCTGGTGTGGTGGTCTTGCTACCTTCGAGAACCTCTTTTCTATGAATTCCTGGGGCCAAACAGTGTCCTACCCTATAGTGCCCTTTCTGCGCATCCTGCTTTCCTTAGTTTGAATATTACTAGGTTTGGTAAAAAGGTACAGTGCTGTGGGGTTGGTCTCGTACCGGGTGATGTTTACTATTGCTCTACGGGATTCTACTCTATTGGGCTGGATCTTGGCCCTGATCCTGAACAGGTACAGGTAGATGAGACATTTTGCTGTTTTGGGGGTTATCTCTTGGGATAAGTAAAGCGTGTCAGCGCCTATGACGTGGAGTATCAGTGAACAAATGTAACATGACCTGTTCGTGGTTTGATTGCCCACTACGGTCATATGTTCATACCAGGTGTTGTGTAGGAGTGCGCTGTGTAGTGCATGAGGAATGCTAGCGTTTGGTTCAGCATAGGTGTAAGTGAGTTGAGAGAGTTCTGTCATGCATGAGTTGCAAGAGTGTTGAAGTAAATTTCATGAGACTTGGCAAATTTTTGGCTCTGGAGGGACGCAAGAACATCCACGCTAAAATTAGCGTGTACGAGAATACATAACTTAAAAAAACATTTCTTGGCAGTTGGATGGTCTTCAGGGGAGTTGTCTGGCGTCTAGACACCCAGGGGTGTCTTGTCTTGTTGCAGTGCAAAAAGAGTCTTTTTTATAAAAAAGGTTGTGGTAAAGTCAATTTGCAGTCTGCGTTCCTGAGTGGTTGGCCTTGTTAAAGTCCTTTTGGAAGCTTTGATCGAAGGGGCAGTGTACAGCAGAAATGTTGGTGCAAGTGCAGATCGATCTGTAGGATAAATGCTGTGGGTTAGCTTGGAAAAAACACATTGTTAGTCAGTTTTTTTAAAATAATTCCTGCATTTACTTTTTACCAATATACTCTATGGCTCCACTGTGAGCAATGTTTTCTAGTGGGGTACTGGAAGGAGGTGCTAGTCTTTTTAGGGAAATGTGAGTTTAGGCTAGTTTAGTGATATTAATACTCTGATTTCCCCTCCCTCCTTGTGACAGTGGGTACACTAATTTTCCTCTGTGGGTTGCTTCTTTCAAAGGTGTGTTGTTTAACCAGTACAGGGATGTCCTTTTGACACGCATGGGCTACATGCAACTGCGAGGGGAAGTGGATGTTTAATTTTTAGGTTGATATTTCCGTTGACACGTGCACACCCCTCAGGTCTCTGCCCGTGGTGCGTAATGGGATTTTCTCTAATGGGGTTGAGTTGTTGACTTGCGCCCTCCTTCTCGAAGGTTTGGGAATTCTGGGCTACTTTTGAACTGGTTTGTGTGGGTCATGTTGGACGTTTACCTGTGGGTTGGGCGATGCTCCTTCTAATGTAGCCTATCAGAGGTAGTCAGGTAGTCGTTTGTGTCCCTCACACAGTGCTGCAGGGGAATGGCTGGAATTGTGTTTGTTTGCTGTGTTTTCGCTGAGAGTCTGGTGTGCCGTTGTGACTTGTGTGGTCAGACTGATGTGGGTAGCGCTAATTAACTTGATGGGCTTTTCGCTATGGGCTGGGGTTGTGTGGTTGTTTCTTCTCAAATTTTTTAGAACATCCCTGCCCTAACTGTGTGAAAAACCTGTCTTCCGTCACTGGAGTATTTGCCTCGTTTTGGAACTATAGGAGGACTTCCATTTGGTGGAAACCCTGGGGTTGGTGAGACTTACCTAGCTCGCCCAAAGCTTGACTTGGACTGCTGGACCTGAGTGCATGATTTATGCACCAGTTGGGGGCCGCCATGCTCTCTCGTCAGACTGTCTTTCCCCCGGGAACTTAGTCAGCCAACCCTGCCCTGGTGATCAACAGCAGTGGGAGCCCAGGCCACTGCAGGGACCTGGATAGTGAACTCTAGCGTGAACTCCCAGTCGACATTGGAAAAGCGGCCCTAATTTTGTCTGCAAGGGCAGAGAAGGAAATGTAACTGGGAGCAGTGTAAAGGGGATAGGTTGCTTTGGGGAATGGTTGTGCACCTACTGCATGTTTGCACTTTGTGATTACGCTAGGGCATTGCCACCCCAGACAGTCACTCCTTCTTGCTGTGGGTTAGGCCTCGGTCCTGCCGTGACTTAGGCCCCGGGTCCGCCGTGGCTTAGACCCTGGTCCCTGCTTGGCTGGGCTCCATGTCTATTGCAAAAGTTGCCCTGTGCTTGGCCAACCTCCCGGTGTTGCGGTGGGGTGGCTGTAGCCTAATTTCCTTGGAGCTGATTGTACTATGCAACTGTGTTGCTCTGGGCTTGGTTTTGGGGATGGGTGCTCTGTGGGGGCTGTCCTGGTACTATTCCATTCTGATCATGGTATATTTTTAGGTGGCATCGTTTAGCCGATTCTGTGACAATAGTAGCATTCTATGGGAACTGGAGGCTGCCGTACTTGTTGCCCTCTCGTACAGGAGTTTTGGCTGACCACTTATACTCACTGTGAGGTACAATAAACCAATCTGGAATTTCTGTCCTAGTCATAAACGGCAAGTACAACCATCTGATATGGGGGACACAGGTGGTTTTCGACCTCAGGGATAGCTAGTGTGGGCCAGTATGTATGTGTCCAGATCTCCACTGTGGGGAGCGCGTGATCACTACGTGTGGTGTGTATATAGTGTCCTGATTAGCTGAGTGGTCCTACCTGTATCTGGCATCTGAGTGAGCACCTTTGGCCAAACGTGTTTTATTGGGGCCAATTTCCTCGGGCATTATTTTGGTGCAACTGCCTATCTGTGGGATCGATCTGAGTTTTCCCTGGGCGCGCCTTTGTCTTTGGGCTAAGTGTAGCCCCACCTGTGACCTATCAATTGGTAGGCTTGGGTTTGGGTCGCAGGGCCTCTCTGACCACGTATCTCTGACTCAAGGTTGAAGGGGAGGTCACCTTGGGTGAATCCAACAGCAATTATCTGAGTTCACTAAATTGTGTACATTTAACATAGCGGTCATTAATATAATTCTTACCAACATCCTCAGTATTGTGCGTACAGTTGTCATAGTGTACATTGATATTGTATTTTCTGAAATTGACATTGTTATGTGTGCATAGATTATGGAATACATTGACATTGTTTCTACTGGTATCAACATTGTTATGCGTGCATAGATTATGGCATACATTGACATTGCTTCTACTTGTATCGACATTGTTATGCGAGCACATTTTATGACATACATCAACATTGAATTTATTGGTATAGCCATGGTCGGTCATTGTGTGGAATGACATCGTATTCACAGATATTACCATTATGCTGTATAGGTGTTTTCCAAGGTGGGGTGACTGCATGCTTTTGTGCTTCCTGCAGGCAATGTTTATGGTAATATTAGAGAAACCCACAGTAAAAGCCAGAACATAACACCGTTAAACAGGTCCCAAAACAGCCAAAATACAGCTCACATTGATCATTCAGATCAGCCCTTCTTGCATTGCCAGATTGCCCTAAAGGCCAGTTTGACCCTGGCAAGAGAGCCAAATGATCTAACCCAATCTCCTTCTGGAGAAAAGTGTGAAAAAAACAGGAGCAAATGGTGTGTTTACAGCACATTTTGGTGGGTTGCTAGGCATGCATTGCATCTCACAGAGACTGGGACTTATGCTCCCAATAAAACATTGAAAAAACAGTGGCAAAATCTTGGCATCATAATTTCCTGTGCAAGGTGGTTAAAATGCAATCTATGTTACAGGTATTCAAAACAATCTGGCAATACAAGAGAAGGACCTTTCTTAATTCAAATTAATTTAATTTGTGTATAGCGCATAGCTACCTATAAGGTTTCCCAGCGCTTGAGGACTTGGTCAGTAACCTGCAAGTAAAGCCTAGAATAGCCAAGTTTTTAGCTGTTTGCGGAACCTTCTAAGGGAGTTGCAGTTTCTGATTGATTCTGGAATTGTGTTCCACATTTTTTGACTGATGAAGGAGAATGCCCTACCTCTTATTTAAGAATGTATAAATTTGGGCATGAGAAGAGGGACTGATTACTGGTGCGCAAAGTCCAAGAGGTTAAGAATTTCGGGCCAGCGTGGGTCTTAATTTTATACATTAAGCAGAGGGCCTTGAAGTTGATCTGTTTTTCTACAGTGAGCTAGTAGAGGTCTTGAAGGAGGTGGGACACTGAGTAATGTTTGAGAAGCCAGAAAAGCATCCTTGCTGTGGCATTTTCGACCAGCTGAAGGTGTCTTATGACTGCCTTATCGGCGCCCAAGTAAATAATGTTACCATAGTCACGTCTAGAGAGGATCAAGGCATGGATGACTGTTCTTTGGGCAGAGTAGAGGAGCAACTAGAGAATTTTTTTAAAGTCATTTCATAGAGGCGAAATAGGAGGAGGTAATTTTGGCTGCTTGCGGCTTCATGGACAAGGTGGAGTCCAGCCAGACACCAGGGTTTTCACCTTGTCGGCCGGTTCGGGGAGAGGATCCAGTGTTGGGGGCCCCAAAGCTGGGGATTTGGGCCCAGTATAGGCACTTCAGTCTTAAACCCATTTAGCTTGAGGGAGTTAGAGTTCATCCAGTTGGCTAAATGGGTAAGACAGGAGCTGAGTTCCTGTGGACCCGCATTCCATACCGATGACAGAGAAAATATGATCTGAGGGTCATCGTGTAGGAGAAAATAGTCAAACAGTGGCTTTCCACTAGGTCTGCCAAAAGGCGGACATATACATTAAAGAGCAGGGGGGCTGAGAGCAAATCTCTTTGGGACTCCCCAGGTGAGTGAATGCGAACTAGACGCTTTACTGGTGTAAAAAACCTGGTAGGTGCAGTCGGCTAAAAAAGATTTTGACCAAGCAAGTGTCGCCTTTTGAGGCAAAGGTGAGCCAATCTATCAATGAGCTTGTCGTGAGACACGGTATCAAAGGCCGCACTGAGATCCAAGAGAATCAGAGTGGCTGTGGCACATGGATCTAGCAGTTGGCGCAGGTGTTCCGTGACTCCTAGCAGGACGACTTCTGTTCTGTGATCAGCTCTAAATCCTGTCTGGGAAGGGTGGAGGGCATGTTGGGTTTCTACATATGTTGAAAGTTGGGTGTTGACATGTTTTTCTAAAATTTTGGACAAAATGGGCAGCAGTGAGATGGGTCTGTAGCTTGCCCCGTTGGAAGGGTACAAGTGGGGCTTTTTTAACAGGGGAAGTACCATAGCATGTTTCCAGGTTTTAGATAGGTGGCCTTCTCTTAAAGAGGAGTTCAAGAGATCCACTAGTAGAGACAGACTATGTGGACTTAAGGCGCTTAGCTTGGAGGGAGGGAGAGGATCAAGCGAAGAACCCGATTTAATAGACCGTGATAGGGCCGTAAATCGGGCAACATCCAAAGGGGAAAAGAGTGTAAGTGGGAGGGTGTTAGTTCACTTTCTGATGGAGTTGTTTCCTTAAGTGGTGCAGGGTCTTGGGTCCAGAGTGGAAAGGCTTTTTCAGAGGGGAGCACCTAAGTTACTGTGGCCAAAGTGAGACAAATATTTGCCACCTTGATGGCAAAAAATTCTGCCAGGGCTTTGCATTGATCCTGCAAAAGTGATGGAGAGGGTGCAATATTGCAAGAGTTGGAGAAGTCTTGGACGACTTTGAAAATGGTCTTGTGACTGTTTTGTGCTTTTAAAATTTGATCAGTGTAGAAGGTGGCTCGGGTATTTCTACAATGAGCATGGTAAATATTCTGGGCTGTCTTAAAAATTAATTTGGTGGCATTATCATAATGCTTTCTCCATGCTCTTTCAAATTATTAACAGGATTTGTCTTTTTCCTGCATGGTCTCATTATACCATGGGGCTGGAGGATGCTTTCTGGGCCCAGCTCTAAGTTTGGCTGGCAAGGTTAATTCAAGGGAAGCACGTATCCAGTTGTCGACCACAGGGAGGTCAGAGACGACTTGGTAAACTAATAGGGGGAAAGTGTCAGTTAAACTAGTGTTGAGAGTAGTGATGTCCAGTTAGTTCCAATTTCTGGTCAACACTTTGGGTTTAGCTGCTGTAAGTGGTAAGTGCAAGATAAGAAATCGGGTAATGCGAAATGATCAGTCTAGAAAAGTGGAAAAGGTGAGGCTGTGGTGAGACGGGCGACATTAGAAAAAATAGGATCTAGCAGATGGTCAGCTATATGTGTGGGAACAGAGTTGATTAAGTCGAGGTTGAGTGAGCCCAGGTCGTCGATCAGGGCTTGGCTTAATCTGCATGAAACGTTATTCAGATGCAGATTCGGGTCACCTCGAATCGGGAAGTTGGAGTGTTTGAGTACATATGTGTAAGAAACTGGCTCTATATATACTGCACCAAAGTGAGGTACAGTGTGCATAGAGTCCAAGGGTCTCCAGAGGTTTGGCAGAGGTTAAAGTTAGATAGAACCTTACTCTCTAAAGTGGTAGCTTGGTCGAGCAGTAAGGTAGTATTAGAGGACAGTGTTAAGAATTTGATGTACACACTCAGTCAGCAAATGAACTCACACACTCAAGAACTGAACTCTAGGCCAACTGTTTTATATACAAAATATACTGTTGTTTTATTTCTAGAACCAAGCAAGTCTGGCACAGGTAAGCATGTAAATACTTTTCAGCTACAAGATGCTGTTGTTGAATACTTTCAAAAGATAGCAGGACTTTGTACCAATTTGAGTTTACAGGGGTTGCAATGCAATGCACAAACATAGTAGACTCAGTACATAGGAATCATTAGGTTTTTTCAGTAAAATGCAATTAAATTACTTATCGGATTACTTTTACCAACACAGTGCTGGAGCCTCGATTCAGCACCAGGGCATTTCCTGAAAACAGTTGAGTAAATACGTTTTAGTTAGAGGTACAATTTTTAAAGAATATTATTGTATTTCAAAAGTTGACACAAAAACTTTTTCACATAGAATCACCAATGTTATCCTATGGGAGGAAATTCACTTAGCAGGTAAGTAACTTTAATGATACTTTCTTACTCAGTGCTGGATACCTAGATTCAGCACTGGGACATTTCCTAAAAACAGTTGAGAAAATGTGTTTTCGTTAATCAGGTGATTTTTAAGGAAAATTATCAGTTTTCAAAAGTCGACACTTAAAAACTTTGTGGGAGAAAAAGTGTCAACGTTATTCTATGAGGAAAAAGAGGTTATCGGTTTCCAGGTAGGTAATCGGTCTTTGGAGTTAGGGTCCTGGGGTTAGACTCAGGGGTCTCCCAGGGTCAGTGATGCACTGTTGTTGCACACTCAGCGGCACTTGGGCGGCCGGGTGCAAAGTGTTGAGGCCCAATGTTATCCTATAGAGGATAGGGGGACTCCGGTTGGTGGCTGCTGGCAAGCAGGCCCGGGGTTGTGGGAGCAAAGCTCCTAGGGTTAAGCTCAGGGCAAGTTGGGGACCAAGATAGCATCAAAGGGGCACCCTCAGCGGCACTAGGGCGGCGGGGTGCAGGGTGCTGTTTTGAGGTCGGGTGCCCTGTTGATTTCAATGGAGATTCACCGGGACAAAGAAACACTGCAGGCTCGGTGACGAGGATCTTCCAGGAGTGACCACCACTTCGAGGGGTAAGTTGGGATTTTGAGGGTTGGTTAGGTGCCTTGGGACGTCGGATTTTTTTACCCGCTCTGGCCGCGGTAGGGGGGGTGCTCTGGATTGAGGCTGCAGGCGTCGTCCGGAGGCTTGGCTTGAGGCAGGTCAGGGTTTGCCGGATCTCTGGTTAGGATCGCTGGGGGGACCTCCTTGTGGCATTTTTCCACTCGAGCTCGGGTCGGGTTCGGCGGGTGCAGAGTGGGTGGGATTCGCGGTTCCTGACTGGCACCAGTAGCTGCAGTTCAAACATGTCCGGTGTTCACGGGAGAAACAGCTTGGAAAGTGAAGGCAGGCAGGTCCTCTGGAGTTTTTGAGGTTGCTGTCCGCTTGACACGCCGGGGATTTGCATGAGCAGGTTCGAGGGGAGACAGACCTGTAGGGCTGGGGCCAAGTCAGTGGGCGTCGTCCTCTTGTTAGCTCTGCACGGCTTCTCGTCCTTCTTCTTCTCTTCTTTTTCTTGTGGTTGCTGGATCTGAGGAAGGAAGGTTCAGGGTGCCCCTAAATATTAAATGTAGTAGCCTTACAGGTAGGTAAAGGGCAGGGACCAATGGGTCCCTTCCCTGGGGTGGGTACACCCCCTATTCTGTCACTCTTCAGTGGTAGGGGGGCAGGAGCCTGCTACTGGTTGGCTGGGTCCCCCATCCTCAAGATGGTGGGGACTCGAGGTTGTGCTTCACCTTGCCTCCCCCACCTTAGAGGTGGGCACACCTCTCTTCCTCACTTGTTTTTCCAGCCGGTTCTCCCGCCCAAAGTGGGGGGTAGAACCAGTGGGGACCAGTTACTGAAAGCAGCAAATGGTCTGGAGGGGTTCACAAAGGCGGCATGCCTTTCAAGCTTCTCCTTCGTGAACCCTGCCCATCCTGGGGAGGAGGCTTAGCACCTCGTCCCAGGATGTGCATTGTTTCAGGCCCCCGAGAGCAGCAAGCTCTCGACCCAGGGGTCCAGAAACATGTGTGGTGGTGGCAGCCTAGGCAGCCACTCAGTCAGGTCACTGGAGGTTGGTCGAGCTTCAGGGGGCATCTCTAAGATGGCCTCTGTGGTGCATTTTACATTAAATCTCACACTGGCATCAGTGTGAGTTTAATGTGATGAGAAGTTTGATACCAAACTTCCCAGTCTTCAGTGTAGCCATTATGGTGCTGTGGAGTTCGTAATGACAAACTCCCAGCACCATATGGCTTCACAGCACTTACAGTGCCCAGGAATGGACCTCGGTGCTGTAGGGGCACAGGGCTCATGCACCTGTACCCGCACCACTGGCATAGGGCACCCAGCTAGAGGGGTGACTGATGTATGCCAGGGAAGTGGTTTGTGGGCATGGCACACAGGGATGTGTGCCATGTCGACTCTTCGCTTTGTTCTGCACCAAGACACGCAGCCTGCAAAGGCAGTGTGTGAGTGTAAGGGGACGGGGCCTCTAAGGGTGGCATAATAAGTGCTGCAGCCCTTAGAGGCCTTCTCTGGTCATAGTGCCCTGGGCACCTGTGGTACCATTTACCAGGGACTGACCTATGGCCAGAGAAGCCAATTGGGTTTAGGCTTCAATGCAGTTTTAGGGAAGGAACACATGCCCTGGGCACCTGATCGGCAGGAGCCCAGGGCACACTCAGTCAAAGCACATCAGCAATTCAGCAAGAAGTGGGGGCATACCATGGAAGAAAGAGGGCACTTTCTCACAATATGGAGAACATAAATTAGTAAAAGTGGACAACCAGTTTCCAGCAGGACTCGGCGGACTGTAAATTAAAACAACTGAAAAGATGAAATTGGGGGTCAGACTAAGAGAAAAGAGGAGCGCTTCACCAGCCAAGGATGAGAGTTCCTCGGTATTGCACTGAAACACATTTTTATAGATAATGGCAATGCCTCCCCCCCCCTTTTGTCTTTGCGATCTCTCCTGGCACTACAATAATCATGAGGTAAAAAGGAAATTATATCTGGCACAGATAATTCATTTAGCCAGGTTTCTGTCAGAAATTCGGCGTCGGGGGTGTTATCTATGAAGAAGTTATAGACGTGTGGTTGATGGCTATTGAGAGAGTGACAGTTAATACTATAGAAACGGAAATTGCTTATAGTGCCTTTGCTATCTGAGACATTTCTTTCTCTAATCGCTAGGGGAGGAGTGGGAGATGAGAGGCAACTGCTCACCGGAAGGCTTTTTTGGCTCCAGGAGAAGCCGCATAGTTTGCTGCCAACCTTGGTGGTAGCCTGATTTTTTTATCCAGTCTCCCCCCCCCCCAATTAGATTTGCAATAACATCTTACTGCTGCTCAATGAAACAGACCCACAGCATAAACCAATAGACAGGTTACACCAATCTTGCATTCTCAGGGCTCACATTGCACTAGCTGCAGTTGTGATAATGTTTATAGCAGTAAGAGCCCTCAGGTCCCAATGAACCAAAGTCAATAATAAGTGTGTATATGAGGGTAGAGGCTACCCTCGGAAATGAAATAAGACTTGGGGGGATGGCAATCCTATAAGGGACCACCCGCCGTAGACTGGAGTCTGGCTCAATGGATGGCATAACTAAAGGATGTTTGAATATGATCAAATGATTATCTGTCAACAATACACTGTGCCACAGATGCTGAAAACTTCTCTTTCAATTCTTCGAAAATAATAAAAATAAGGGAAAAATTCTGCATTAAAAAATTATATTAAAATACATTGAAAGTATTTATACAGTTATAATGTTATGTGTATTCATTAAAAATAATTTAAGATTATAAACATTAATAACATATGTATGTTTTAAGTTTTATTTGGTAGTGGAGAAATTATGGCAAATGAGACAATCAAAGTAATTATACTCTCCAAAATGTTAGTGAAAAAACACAAATCAGGTACCCCTGTCTGTTAATGAGAGATAGCAATCAAACACACTCGTGGAGGTATGTTTGTTTAAGCTTGAGAGATACAAAGCAGCTGGCTCCTAAGTATGCTCTTCCAGACACAGCTGGTACAATCTTTCTATATTGTTTGACATACAGTGAAATAGCTGAGTCAGACGTGTGTATAGACTGTTGATTTAGTAAGTTAAGCATTATTAGAACATTGGAATGTTGGGAGCTCCATTGTAGATAATGGAGTGCTCGCAGCTTCTACGGGATGGTAAGGGCCCTCAGAGCAACATTCCAATGTTTTACAAAGGCCTCTTAAAGCTCGAGGGGATTTAAATCCCCTCGAGCTTCAGAGGCCTTTGTTTTATTTGTTAGAACATTCTGCCCTCTAGTGGCAGAATGTTCGAATAGCCTTATAACCCTTCGTAGCAGGGCAATGCCGGCTATTAAAGTCCCGGTCCCTTGTTAAAGACCCTTGCCTTCGGCTCGGGTCTTTAACATGGGAGCGGGCCTTTAATAGCCGGCATAGCCCGCTAAGGAGGGCTATGAGGCTATATACTATCACAAACAGGAATCTTAGCAGAGCATGAATACATTCTCAGGGTGTGAGGACAGGTGCGGTTTCAATGTCTGCTGATATCATCCTTTATTATCTACTTCTTATCTTCCTATTCCTTCAGTTCTTAAATACAAAGGGGAAGCTAACAAACATAAACAGTTCTCGGACTTTACACCTTCCTCCTCCTGGTCACATGCAGAAGGTAGGGTTTGTACAGCTGCATGGATCATGAAATCACGGTGAAGACACAACATGGAGAACAGCTGCTCAATATCATATGTATGATCCCACAATAATAGGGTTGCATTATTGTATTATTATCAATAAATAATAGAACTGTATACATTTTAAAACTGTTTTAGGACTGGAGTTGGAACAGTTCATCTGAAAGTCCCTAATGGTATGACCTTTTCTCAATGTGTATGGGACTAGAGTTAAAATAATTAATCTGAACCCCACATTTTATGCACTTTCTGAAACGTTAGTAGGATTGGAGTTAGAAAAGTAAATATGCTCTCCACCTCATTTTATACACTTTACTCAATGATAGTGAGTCTGGAGTAAGGATAGTAAATCTGACCTCCCAAACATAATGCAATGTCTCCAGTGTTAGTCTGCTTGGAGTGACTTGGAGTTGGAATAGTGAATTTGTCCTCTGACCCCAATTTTAAGCATTTTCCCCAGTGTTAGTGGGTGTGAGGTTAAAAAGGTGAATCGGACCTCCACAGGTTTATGCATTTCCCCAATTTTACTTTTGACTGAAATTAGAATGGTCATTCTGACATCTCCACTTGTATGCACTTTCTCCAGTGTTAGTGAGACTGGTGTTACAGTAAATAATATGACCCACCCTCCCTTTGTGTGCCTTTTTCCCATCGCCAGGGGGACTGGAATTAGCACAGTAAATATAATCTTCCCAATTTTACGTACTTACCGCAATGTTCATAGACTGGAATTAAAATAGGAAATAGGATGCATTTTCCCCAGTGCTTGGGGGTCTCGAGTTAGAATGGTGAATGCAAACCAACACCCAATATAATGCACTTCCCCAATTTCCCAAATAACAGGGGGACTGGACCTAGAATGGTAAATCCGATTTCCCCAATATTTAGTACTTACCCAATGTTAGTGTTGGATAAGAATCTATTTTACATTTTTTCACATTTTATTTTGTTTTCCAGTTTGCAGTTGATTTTTTTTTTTAAAACAGATTTTAGAGGAATGCTTTGAATTTCCTTTGGATGGATTATAGATTGCTTTGGAATCTTTATAAGCTCATCTATAGAGGCTCTGCCAGGCAGGCGGGGGTCCATTAGGGCCTGTCAGCTACTCTCATGTACTGTGATGCTCGGTTTGAGAGCCTGTAATGGGCGTACTGCATCAGACATGAAAACAGCACATACCTTTAATCGTCCTGGGGCAACAAGTATAATTGATTACCTATTGGTAGCTCTCCCAATCTGGACTGATCTTGAAGACATGAGGGTCCTCTATGGGCCCGATAGCAACCACAATGTCCTTCATTGCTCCCTAAATATCTGTCTCGGGCACCCCTAACTTATTTTTCTTCTTCTGAGCCCTGGACCTGACACATTCTAAGGATGGGAGGAGAATCAGATGGTCCAGAGTGGTTTAACATCATGAACTGATGGAACAAGAAGGGGGCGTTAGTGAAGGCTACTTATGACCTTCAAAATGTGACTCCTACTGGAGGCACGTTATAGGCTACCCTTGAGATACACCACACACATTTCTCTTAACTAGGAGAGTGATTACATCAAAGCACATCTCTAGAGCCAATGCCCCCAAATTCCCACACACATGCATCAACAAATAGTGCAGCAGGACTGAAGTTGATCCATGAAACGCACTTATGAGAGGTGATATCCCCCGTATTAAAGCTTGTAGGACACATTATAAACAGGCACAGCACAAAGCTCACATTGAATGGGAGTATAGGGTCTGGGAAATGTATACAAAGCCTCGATAAAAAAGGACTCGAAAAGATTCTGCCAGCTTGTATCAAATAAAGGGCTTAGGCTGCCCACTTGATTGGCTAATTGCATATAATCAGAAATCCGGTTCCAGCACTTGTCAGACCTTTACGGCCTCGCCTCTGTACCGAGGCACATAGAGGAAAATACTCAGGATAGCATAACCATTGTGTAATCTACTCGTGCTACATGCTATATGAAACATGCTATATGAAACGAATCCAACCCGCCCCCCCATAGTCCACCTACCTTGCCACCCTTGGCAGCGCACATAGGTTTGGCCGACACTATAAGGGCAATTAAATTTATAGCTACTGGGAAGGCTACAGGCCCAGGTAGGGTCCCAGGGGATTTGTTCTTCTCTGACACGGAGGCGTGGTCCAAATATATAAATATCTTAACTAATGCAATTCTAGCTGGAATGGACATACCATCAAGTTGCAAGGGAGCAGAAATGGTACCACTTTTTAAGAAGAGCCACAGAGACTCCCCGGCAATCTACAGACCCATAAGTCTGATAGATGTAACACAAAACATTTTCACCAGGGAGATTCCCAATAAATTGGAGCAGTAGATGGCGGCTCAGGGGGTGCTGTCATACTTACAGGCGGGGTTCAGAAGTCAAACGAGCACTATAGACCAGGTTTTTAGGTTTACATCTATTTATTGGAAAAAAAAATTATTGGAAAAATCCCATTTATACCTGGTCTTTGTAGACTTGAAAACAGCTTTAATCTGGTCCTCCGCCTAAAATTGTGGGAGGTCCTGAAAGATATGGGGGTTACCTCTTTATCTCCTGGATGTCATCAGGCATCTGCACCAAGATACCTACGCCCAAACTCGTAGGGGCCCTAGGTGCAAACTTACAGATAAGATAGGTATCCAGAAGGGTGTATGGCAAGGATACGTATTGACGCTTACTTGTCCCCTATATTTAAATGGTGTGGTATCGTATCTGCAGGATTGCATTAGCGATGCACCTATGTTGGCTGGCAGGAAAATGCCCATACTGCCATTTGCTGACGATGCTTTTTTAACTTCCAAGACCCCCACGATCTTCAGACATTGGTAGATAGATTTGGGGAGTTCTGCTACCAAAGAAGAGTGGTGATTAATTCTGACAAAAGGAAGTTTATGTCTGCAAATCAGCATAGATCGTTCACTGGCTCCATTACACTGTGTTTCGCCTGTTCTGAGGGTCTACAGGGCCAGGGCTAAGGCTAGTGCACTATATGGTTCAGAAATCCGGGGGGGTGTAAAGGTAGGTGATCTTAGCTTGGCTGAAAATCCATTTTTGCATATGTTGGTTAATTTACCCAAAAGCAACCCACCTGTACCTTTGTTCCACTATTTGGCCTTCCAACCAGTGGCCACCAAAGCCAAACGGCGGCCTCTCCTTCTATGGTGGAGGCTAAAACATACACCTGCCTTGATGGAATATTATCTGGCATTAAAAAGAATAGTGGCCCTTGACAGATCCTGTTCCATTAAATGCGTGAATTTTGTCCAGGACAAGCTGTCGGAGCTTGACCTGGGTGTTTATTGGGCTGACGGTTCTTCACCCTCTCCCAGATACTGGAAATGGGTTTTGGACATAGAAATCTGAAGGCAAGACCGTGGCCCTCTAACAGATGCTTTTTTGTCAATTGAACCACATACTGCTTTCAAGTTTTTTTGGGGCTTTCTGACGGTCCCAGGTGATAGAAGTTTATTTCTTAAACTTCGATACAACACACTGCCTCTTTTGCCCTTTAACCTCAAAATGGCATCCTTTGACAGCTGATAAGGGCATCTGTTCAGTTTGCCACACTGGCGATGAGTCTCTTGCCCCCTTTTTCTTCGTTTGTCCAGGTTACATTCGGCCAAGGAAATAGTGGATAACACCGCTATGTAGGCTTATGGTATGTAGGCAGCAACGCCCTCCGCTCAGGTAACTGTGCACCGAAATAAGAGAAGCTGCGGTCTGTGCAGTGGCCAAAGATCTGAGAAGGGGTTGGGCTATCAGGGCTAGGGCCCTCGAAAACTAAAGGTTAAAATAGCCTAGAGTATGTGGTCAAGAACTGTATTGTACAATTTTATATTTCCGCAAATATTAAAATGGCCAGCCATTTACTTGCGGTCAAGCGAGTCCATTCATTGAAATTGTTTATGGAATGATGCATTATAGAGTTTCATACTTGCTTCCTGTATCTACGTATATACATACTCTATTTATTATTATCTTTGGATCTAATACATCATCTGATCGTTTTATTTAAATGGCATGCTCTTTAGGAGCAATGTTAAATTGCACCCATTTGAAATGCACTACTGCGCTTTGTCATGCTTTCGACCAAGTAACTTGTTGTTTATGCAGGCCCTGGGAAGTTACGTGTTGGTCTGGTTAGGCCAAATTTGGGTGCAAGCTAAAAATATTTAGTAATTATTGTTTTATAGCTTTGTTTAATGCTGTATTAGAAAATTTAATTTTATCAACGATGTATTCTCCTTACACTATGGATCAGAGTGTATCCTTTTATGGTTTTAATCCAACCGAATAAAGTTTTAAAAATGTAAATGGAATCTTTATATATTTGCATGTTTGCTTTTTCTGAGCTTCTTTCTGTGGCTTACTGGCAGTAGAAGATGAGTTTTGAAGCTTTATACTGCAACAAAATTGTAAGTCCATTTTTAATTTAGTAATGTTTGCGGATGATGTGGTGGGTTTCAGGAGCGGGCCCTGCAGGTAAGAGCGGTGCGGCCGAGTGGGGAGGAGGTATTCGACAGATGATGGCGAGGGAAAATTAAAATAAATAATTATTTTGAATGCGTCGAAGTAAAAGCCTGCATTTTGCCAAGTTTTTGGTTCGTTAGAAATATGTTTATGCTTTGTAGGTTTTTCAATCTATATTTTAAGATATTAAATACATTTATATTAGGTTATGTAATTAAATGTTGTAGAGTAGAATTATATATTTTTTATTTGATTAATTATGTATATTGTGGTGCTTTTTTAAAATTCCGTTTAGTTTAAGATTTCCTAACTAATTATTTGTGAATTTTCCTTTAGTTTTTTTCATTTAATTATGCGTTGGAATATGTATGTATATAAGGTGTGCAATATTTGATACCCTTTCTGTTCTTCTTCGGTGTAATATTGCTTGCTTTAGGTTTGGAACAGAGGGAAGGTGTCCTAGGTCATGGGTAGGACTTCTATTGGCAGTCTTTTAAGATGGTTCCACTTGGTACTCTGGAACTTGTTGAAGACACTTACATTTTGGATGGTGTTACAACGCTCCCTCTCTGCCATATTTGGTGTCTGATTGTGGACTGTGACACTTTCTACTTCATTATTGACTGTTATGACTCTTTTGTATCATCCATTAGATAATTACCTGGTACATTGCTGCTGATGTGTTGCCTATTATAGACGTAGCCTAAGTACGTTTAAAGGGCTGTCCCCTTTTGAAATGTTGTACATGTGGTCTCACTAGATATTTTGGGTTCAGTATGTGATGTGCATGTGATTTAAAAAAAAAAAAATCTAGTTCTAGTTGGATGTGATAATAGTTTGATGAATGTTTCATATATTAATGGTAAGTTACAGAGCAGGGGTCTGCAACAGGTTGAAGTGAGTTACTAGCAGCTTGATGGATGCATTAGAGTACCTACCGCACACATCATAACTGCCTGCCACTTGATTTGAAATATGCACCTACTCTACGGTTGCGCACCGCTTTACAGAAATCTGTGTTTGGTGCTATGAAGCAAACTATTGTAAAGACATTATTTTTCTTAGGCTTCTTTGTTTATGGTTGCATGCTAGAACTCGGCCTGCATTATGAAAAAAACTGATGTGAAATATTTTTAGTTTTGTTGGATTATTGCTCGTGCCACTGCACCCTGTGCTACGGCTGTTTCTTTCTCTTTTTCTAGCTCTCTTTTTTCTCCATTGATTCTCTCTTTTGTCTCCTTTGTATCTCTTTTTCATCAGTGCTTTCTCCGCTCTTCTTCCTTTTCTTATTTTTAGGTCTCGGCTAGCGATGGCTGCGCTTGCGCAGTCTCGCTCGCTCGCGAGAGATAATGACTTGGGAGAAGAGGGGCTTGAACCCGCCCCTCTTCTCCCCTGTTCTCCATTGGCTGGCCTAGTAAATGCTGGCCAGCCATTGGAGAAGAGGTCCCGTCACTCCAATCATGCCCCGTCCTTTTCGGATCGGGGGCGTGTTTTTTGCGAAAAGTCTCAGGGAGGAGACAACAGCAAAACACGCCCCCGAATCCGAAAAGGACGCTCCCTTTCTCCGAGGCATTTCTGCTGTGCCTCGGAGAAAGGCGGTGGTGTCCAGCATCAGGTTCGTGCAGCTCGCAGCTTCCTCCTTGTTTTTTTAACATTTCGAGGTACCCACTACCCAATCTGTGCTGACATCTGCTCTCCGCTGCCTCCTTTTGTCTTCCATCCCCTCCGTATGGCTCCTTTCTGTAGAGAAAGGAGGGGCTGAAAGCTGTCTTCCGAGCGGGACATATGTCCTGAACCCACAGCCTCCCCCAGTCCGAGCTGTAGCTGCATAGCCTAAACAGCATCGCCTCCAGAGTTGGAATCATTTCGCCTCTTAAGAAAACACACTTGCTTTACACTCCCGCCCCACTGCTCCTCCCACACACACACAGACACTACTGCCACAGGAGCAGAAAACGAAGCAACCTTTGGATGGAAACTGCAGCACTTGCAATCAGACACCACACGCCCCTCCTGCCCTTGATTGTTCATTAATACACGTTTTACCATTGCAGGGTGGAAACGTTTAGTGACCTGCACGCCTGACAAGGTTCCCGGAATTGGGATTTTAGCAGATGGTAAAACATCAGTTTTAGACTCAAATGACTGACTGTAGCTCGTGCGTTGTAACAGTACCTGAGTCCCAGACTTCAGAAGGATTGAAGTCCGAATAAGCTTTGCCAGAGTAAAATAAACCGCACACATGGTATGTATGACTGTATCCCCAGCGCAGCAGTGTTCACCAGGCCTGCTTCCCACAATAACCCGCAACCAGAGTTTCTCTACCCACCCCCAATCTCCCTCCCCCCCCCCTCCAGTGGCGTAACTAAACTTGAGGGTGGGTCCCCTGCAGGCGCGCAACACCCATTGGCCTCACCGGGCTTCAGCCCCCCCCCCCCGTCATGTGTATCAGCCCGGCTGAGAGAGCCTCGTGGGCTGGCGTCCGTCTAATTGCAGCCGGACCCGAGTACTTCACAGGTCTTTAAAAGACCATTTACTCGTTAACGAGGCTTTTGTTGCGTTTTTTGCACGCCTGGTCCCCTGCAAGGTACATGGTGGGGGAGCTCTCTTTCAAGGGGCCTGCCAGGGCTGGAGGGGGACCCCTGTCTGTGTGGGCTTATGTTACGTCACTGCCCCTTCTCCCCTTGACCCTGCTTCCTCTTTTTCTTCCGCCTCGCCTCTCCTTCTATTTCAACGTCAACTCTATCCTCCCATCTCTCTTCTATTCTACTTCCCGCCTCCTCCTTTTCTCTCCCCTTACTCGAGTCTCTTTCCCCTCGTTTAGTATCCCTCCTGCATGTCCCCATCCTCTGCCCTCACCGTCTCCCATCCAATCCTCTTTCTCCCCCTAATTCCTTCTCCTAACTCCCGCCCACGTTTCCTCCTCCCTACCTCGCCACCCTCTTACCCCCCCCCATCCCCTCTTTCTCTCTTTATATCGGCTCCTCCTCTTCTTACTGGAGCCCCTCTTCTTGTCCCGTGTTGCCTTGCCCCCCATGCTGCCCCTCTGCTGGCTTGGGGGCGGGGCCCCGTCGGCTCTAGTTTCTGGGCTGATCATGGCTGAAAGCGGACACCCCTCTGGGCTTTACTTGTGATGAAGTTTGAGTCAGTTGGGCGCACACTGCGCCTTGTGTGTAAACACCCCAGGAAGCCCGGGGGCTGCGGACAGACACACACCCTTCGCACCCCCCACGAGGCCCTGGCTTTTCGGAGCTGGCCACTGCCCGACCTCCCTGACTGGTCCTGGTAAGTTCCTCGGCGTGATCCCCAGTGCAGCATGGCATGGTGGCATCCGCGCCCATACATGCCAGTGCCGCGTTTGTTCTCACCTCTGGTCGGTCTTATCTGCCTGCCCTCGTTGCGCTGACCTCTGCCTGCCCTGTCCTAACCTCTGCCCTGTCCTATGTATGTCCCCACCTTTGAGGGTCCTCGCCTGGGGTGCGTCCTGTTACCGTGTGCCCTCCTAAGACTGGCGTCACCTGTGTCCTTTCCTCTGCATGTCCCCACTTTTACCTTCGCGGTGCCCACTCCCAGGCTGCCGTCACCTTCGTGCTCTTACTGTGCCCACCTGTTCTGCCCTCTGGAGCTCTCACCTGCCTGTCCTCGCCTCTGTCTGACCTTGTCACTCACTTGTTTGCCTTCTCTCTGCCTACCTCTCACTTCCCTCAACCCTGCCCTAACCTCTTCCTCTCCTGCACACCTGTTTGGCTTCATTATGCCCACCTCTTAACTCCTCACATCTGCCCTGGTTCTGCCTGCCCTAGTCACTAACTGTCCTCAGCCTGCCCCCCTCACCTGTCTGCCCTCCTCACCTTTTGCTGTCTCTTTTGTCATTGCATCCAGGCATAATGATACAGCAAGTAACATGATACCTACAACAAGTTAGGACTATTGGCTTTGTCAATCGTTGTTAGTTGCATAAGATAAATTAGCAGTAACTGTGGCTTGTATATAATATTGAGAAAGCATCCACTTGAAGCCCTAGTGACACCACGACAATGTTACTGCTCCTGAGTTTCAAAAAGAGACAACAATATAATCATGCAGTGGCTGAACTCGACAGATTAAGAAATATATCCCAAATTATATATAACAGTCGGTAGACGCATGCCTCTACAGTGTTCTCTTATATTTTGAAACCAGAATTGGTCAAGTTCGTATCCTTTCAAAGTTCCCTTTTCAAACAATCATTATCAACGCCAAGTCTGGCCCTGGCACGGTAGTGCGATTTTTGTTTAGTATTAATAAAATTTGACACTTCAGGCAGCAGTATCAGCAGAGAGGACAAAGAAGGAATGGGCATGGGATCCAAATACTAATCATGCATATTAGTCTGGGCCACTGGCATTTTGCGATGCTGCAGCGTTTTCCTCATATTTATGGATTTGCCAAACTTCCCAAATAATGCTCGCATAATAAATCTCGCTTTTGAGAGTGATTAAGCTATTGACATTGTAAATAACAATGCCGTTTCTTTAACCCCTTCCCTGCTCATGACGGAACCGTTCCGTCATGAGCCACGGTTGCCGTGTGCTCATGACGGAACGGTTCCGTCATGACACGCCCGTTGGCGGCCGCTCCGCCTACGCGGCGCTGTTTCCCCGCCTGTGCGGGGGGACAACGCAAATGGGCGGAGTCATGACGGAACCGTTCCGTCATGAGCACAGCTCAACTGTGGCTCATGACGGCGCGGCTCCGTCATGAGCACAGGCCCACCGCGCTGCCCCCCTGCCCCCCCCAGCGCTGCAGCGGAATGTCCGCAGCAGCGAAGGGGTTAAATGTTTTAAAAACATAAACAAAAAAAAACATTTACAATGCAACGGTCTCGGCATTGTTAAAGTTAGAGCTATTGGCATTGCTCATGACAATGCCGTTTCTTTAAATGTTTTAAAAACAAAAACATAAACAAAAACAATGTCAAGAGCAATGCCAATAGCTCTAACTTTACCAATGCCGAGACCATTGCATTGTAAATGCTTGTTTACTTCTGTTCTCTGCTTTCTCTCATTTGCATCTTTATTTTTTCTCATTTCTATCTCTCCCTTTAATCCATCCTCTCTCCCTTTCTTCTCTCTTTTTCTTATACGTCTCTCCTTTTTCTCCTCCCACTTCATTTTCTCCTCCATTTTTCTCCTAATATTCGCTTTAATTCTCTTCTACCCTTTTTTCACTGTTCCTTCTTTATCTCCTCTTCGCGTTTGTCGTCCTCTTTACTTGTAGAGAGCTATGAAGTGTACATCGACTGCACAAGATATATTCTTGCTATTGACCATAGTATAGGGTGCAATGTATATATTTAAAAAAATAACGTACTGATGTTCTGGCTCGTGGACTTGAATCAGTGACGTCAGGCCAATTAGGCAGATTTTGGGTCCTGGCTCTCGCATGAGAGCTGTGTCATCTCATGGACTGCAGGATAAAGGGACTGTCGTGTTGTACGCTATTGTGGGTACGGCTTATGATGTGGCCTAGGAGCATGCAGTGTATAAATGAGGCGCACTCAGTAGTTATGTGCGTGCAACGGACCACGTGCGGTGCTCTTCCCTCTTATTTATAGCCTCTGGCCACGCCCAGCCAGAGGATACAGTGTGTATTACATCAGGGACTGGAATGTCACCACCAATGCAGTCCGGGTTGCTCACTACATCCCTTCCCCACTTAATTATGGAAAACAATGAGGAATGGTACTCACAAAATCTCTCAGCTTCATATTCGGCTTAGGGTTCGACCTCAGGTGATACTTCAGGTGTTTGGAGCGTTCATACCTGCCTCCTGCTCTGGATGAGCTGGGGCCTCTTCACCCCCCCCCCCCCCCCGTTCTTCGACTACCAGGCTCCCAGGTGCATCCATGCTCTGCGATGAGCTAGTCTGATCCTCACATCTGGAGTGCCACTAACAACTGTTTCGCTGTCTCCTGTTTCCTGCAGGTCAGGCAGGTCCACATTTTTGAGCCATGATATGTTTCGACTCATGCTCTCTCCGCCTTTCCGGACAGTTATCATGGTACCATTCACATTCCCCACAGTCCACACACCCCTTGCATAGGGTGTCCTGAAATTCCATTCAGGTCTTCAGTCCTTCAGGATAACCTTGTCTCCTTTTTGTAAGCTGTTGCGAGGAGGCTCTTCGTGCAATACTGGCTCTCCTATTCTGCTGACGCCTTGCTTGAGCTTCTTCTGCATTGTATTCCTGTGGAGTCTGTTCTGGGTGCACAGGGATGGTGTCTCTTTTTGGCCCACACAACATCAGAGCCCATGGGGGACAGAGGGTGGTGCAGTGCGATATGCGTCTGTGTTCCCGCAAGAACCTCTGGAGGGTTACTTCTGGGTTGGTCCCTTCAACCACAGCAATCAGGAGAGCCTTGATCAATGTCCGCATAAAACGTTCTACTTGTCCATTCATTTGTGGCCACTGTGGTGTGGTGTGTCTGTGAGTGACGCCTAAATGATTAATCAGATCTTTGAACTCAGCCCATTGGAAAGGCAGCCCATTGTCTGTCTTTATTTCCTCCGGTTTATCCAAATAGTGTGAGTACCTTCTCCAGTGCTGGAGCAACATAAAAGAACGCAATGGATTCCACTACCTCAACCACAGGTTATTCGGAATGACTGTCCACAAGGACCAATGTGGTCCTCCCATCTGGGAAACTCCCAAAATCCATGCTCACCTTGGACCATGGGAGTGTACACGATTCTACGGTGATGATCGGTGCAGTCGTCTCCTGACTGTTGGTGATTTAGTATGCTGAGCATTTTTGCACCAAATCATCCACCGTGGCTTCCAGACCTGGAAACAACACCTTCTCACACGTGTCCGCGATTTCACCTTTACAGTCCTCTGATGTCCTTCATGGGTGAACACGGCTACTTGGTATTGTAGGCTTTCCGGAATTACCAGTCTGCGACCTCATAGCACTATGCGCTTCTGATTGGCACTTACTTCATCTCGCACTCTCTATATCTGTGTCAATCTCTCCTTGTCGATCCCATTCCAGTGATCGGTATCTACCAGGAAGTCCTGCATTGATTCACTCTGCAAGGCATTCAGCACCCTTATGGGAATGGCATCGCCAGCCGTGACTGATTCAATTTAATTTAGAGTCAACACTTTTGGGCACGCCTATTCAGATTCCATCTGTGCGTAATCTTCAGTTGGGTCAGCCCGATGGCCCAGATGAAGGGGGTGTGTGTCTTGACAGAAAATCCGCAGGGTTCTTGGACCCTTGCCGATATGTGATATTATTATTATTATTTTTGTTTTCCATATTCAAAAACCTTATTGACAAATCTGCATGGACAAAGTACATTTTTGCATTGAATCAGAGCACCGTATACATTAGATCACTTGCGGATTACAACGAGGGTCCAAAAAATAAATCAACAATGAGCAATAGGTTGTACGATACTGCATAAGCACCATTGATCAATAAACAATTGTAGGATGGAATGATAATACTGCGGGGGAAGGAGCAGCCCAGACAGGAGGGGAACGAGGACAGGGAAAGAGGTGGCTAATGACGGTGGCCGCCATGGGCGGGCAGCGTGGGAGAGGCATTCTGGCTCAGGAGTGAACGAGTATGAAGGTATGTCACTAGGGGGCCCCATATGTCGTGTGGGCGAGATCTCGCAGGCATGAGGTCCCAGAATTCAGATAATAGGGTCTGGCATCGCAAAGCAACTTCGAGCCATTGGGCGAACTTAGGCGCTGGTCTGCAACCCCAACACATGGATACCCCCAGCCGCGCGAGGACAAGCAGCATAGCGATCAAGCGGTGGGAGGCGTCTGGGCAAAACTTAACAAAGCCTAGGAGGCAGAGCGGTGGGTCGGGCAGAACCAGAGTGGAGGTGATCTCGGAAATGGCATCGCAGACTTCCCAACAGAAGTCGGAGACCTTTGGGCATAACCAGGCAAGATGAGAGAAGTCCGCAGCAGGGGCAGAGCAACGCAAGCACCTATCGCTGGGGATGAGTCCCAATTTATGTAACTGAGCGGGGGTGCGATAAAGCCTGTGTAAATATTTAAAGTGTATAAGACGCAAGCGATAGTTGGGTGATAATCTCTTCGTTTGGTTGCAGCAGTAGAGCCAATCAGCCTGGGAGATATCCACACCAAGATCTTCACCCCATGCCACACGAGCGCGGTCAGCGGAGATGGAAGTGGCAGCTAGCGTAAGGGCGTAGAGTTTGGCAACTAACGTCTGGGGTGTGGGGGACGAATATATGAAATCAAGAGTAGACATCGAAGGAGGGGGCTGGGGGAACATAGGATGCAGCTCTCTACAGATGGCATGCAACTGATAGAAAAGCAAAGTGTCCATGGGACCAGAGGCGGAAGGGAGAGAATAGAACGTGTTCCCAGGGTAAAGATCTGCCAATGTTGCCAGCCCCAGGCGGGCGGCGTGTTTGGCCATGCCGGAGGGCTGGAGAGGAGGGAAGGCAGGGTGTCGAACAATCGGCATCGTGTTAGCCGAGAGCATCGGGGCATTAGAAATACGGCATAGTCCTGCCCAGGCCCAGCGCAAGGTCTCGACCGTGTCAATTTCAGCGCGTGGGAGTTTGGCTGGAGCAAACAGGGCGGTAACTAGCAGCCAAGGGGCTGCGAGATCAGATTCAACCGCCATGTGCGGCTGAAAGGGAGTGGGGTGAATCCAGAAATGTAAAAAACTGTCCTGAGCACTTAAGGCATAAAGCTTAAAATTGGGAGCGCCCATGCCGCCAAATGACATGGGGAGGGTGAGAATATCATATGCAATCCTGGGTTGTTTACCAGCCCAGATAAGAGAGATGATCAGTGAGCGGATCCTACGAAAAAAGTGGCCAGTCAGGGGGACAGGGACATTCAGAAAAAGATAAAGAAATTTCGGGAGGACCACCATCTTGGCAATGGCTATACGACCAGCCAGCGACAGGGGAAACCGGTTCCATTGGGGTATTTTGGACTCAAGCCAGTCCACCGCACATCCGAAGTTGGCCCTCCAGAGGTCATCCACGTCTCTGCTCAGCCAGATACCTAAATAGCGAGTAGGACCAGAAGCCCAGACGAAAGGATAGTCCGGGGTGAATGGCGTAGTTACGTCAGTAAGAGGAAATAGGACGGACTTACTCCAGTTCACCTGGATACCAGAGTATCCACCAAACCGTATTATCTCTCGTACAAGGGGACTAAGATTTTCTTGGGGGTGGCGGACATATAACGTAATATCATCCGCGTCCATGGAGACCAAGAGGGCGGGGGCCGAAAAGCCCATGCCCCTCTGAGTATGGTGTTGCCGGAGTCTGGCAGCAAGAGGCTCCATCGCGATGGCATAGAGCATAGGGGAGAGCGGGCACCCCTGGCGGGTGCCGCGCCCATTAGGGATGGAATCGGAAATCTCTCCATTGATCCAAAGGCGGGCAGAGGGGAGAGTGTAAAGGAGTAAAATTTTACGAATGAAGAAATTGCTTTAGCCAAGTCGTGGTAGGAGAAAGAATAAGAAGGGCCACTCCAGAGTATCGAAGGCCTTGGTGGCGTCAAGGAGAGCTGCCACTGCGGGGAGGCTAGGGTTGATCTGATGGAGGATAGAGAGAATATGGTCCGAAGATTGAGTGAAGTAGCGCGTCCAGGAATGAAACCGGACTGATCAGGATGGGCAATGAGCGGCATGAGGAGGAGAAGACACGAGGCGAGTAACTTTGCGAAGATTTTGTTGTCCGTATTAATTAGGGACAGGCGGTGGTAAGAGTCACGGCATTCAGGGGGTTTGTCCGGCTTAAGGAGGAGCGTTAACATACCCTCACTGAGCGATGGTGGAAGGAGACCGCTTATGAATGAATTATTATACATAGCGGCCAGATGCGGCACCAAAAGGGAAGCAAAGGTCTTGTAGAAAGAGACAGGGAGACCGTCTAGTCCAGGGGCCTTATTGCCAGGCATACTGTTAATGGCAGCAAGTATTTCTTCTTTAGAGAAGGGCTCATCTAGAAATTCACGATAGTAGCTTTCGAGACATAAGAGCTCGAGGGTGTCAAAGTATTGGCTGAAGACGTCGTGCGAGGGGGTAGAGCCCGCGGAGTAGAGCTGCGTATAATACTCCGTAAAACGCGCCTTAATTTCCTCAGGGGAGGTGGTTCGAGTGGGGCCGCCATCCTGGAGCGCCGTAATATATGACGCAGCTCGAGGGGGGCGAAGGAGGCTGGCCAGGGTCTTACCGGGCCGGTCGCCCTCACCAAAACGGCGAGCCCGGGTCTCTCTGCCAAGGAAAGAGAGCTCTATTGGCCTCCTCAGCAAATTCCGAGTGATTTTTGCGCAGGCAGGCAAGAGTATCAGAGCTGGGGCAGATAGCATGGGCAGAGTCCAAGGACTTAATCTCCGATTCTAGTTTATCGAGAGTATTGAGAATGGAGCGTAGGACCCCAGATTGTTTAGAAATGCATTCGCCTTGGATCACAGCTTTAAATCCTTCCCATAGTGTGGAGGGTGAATCCACAGAACCTTCATTCAATTCAAAGTAGTTGGTGATCGCGGTTTGAATTTCGTTACAGAAGACAGAGTCTCAGAGCGCATTCGGGAGAAGCCGCCAAGTAAAAGCCCGCCGCGGGGAGTGAGGGAGACAAAAATTGAGCTCAACTGGCACGTGATCAGAGAGAGTGCGAGCCATATGATCAGCGGAGATAAGCCAGGAGAGGACTTCCGGGGAGGTGATCCAGAGATCAGACGGGACCAGCAGTCTTGAGCACCTGTAACACAATTTCCCTCGCGGGCATCAGGCTGCATGTGACGCCAGGCGTCATACAGGGAGTTGTTGGCGAGTATGGACTTAAGGAGGGCCGTGGAACGGGGGTGGGAGGTGTAGGGGCCGGAGTGGTCAAGGACTGAAGAAAATGTAACATTGAAGTCCCCCCCCAGAGGAGTGCAGCAGGGCCCAGGGAAGAGATAAGGTGCCAGACATGCGTGAAAAAATCAGGGTCGTCCGAGTTAGGGGCGTACACTGCCGCAATCGTCAATGCTTGGGTCAGCAAGGAGCCATGTAGGATAACGTAGCGTCCTTCAGGGTCAGTGAGTACCTGAGTCGTGTGCCAAGGGAGCCCCTTACGTATCAGAATGGACACGCACCGAGAATAGTTGGAGTAGAAAGAGGAGTGTGATTCTCCCCAATATCGGGAATGAAGTCTGGCGGAGGTCGCAGGAAGCAGGTGGGTTTCTTGTAATAGGCAATGTCCACTTTGTGAATAAGTCGGGCTTTGCGGTGGTCATTTAGACCGCGGACATTCCAGGTCCAACATATGGTGTCAGTCAACCGATATGTGATATTAACTTGTTAGTGTTGCACTTGAATGATCCACTGTTCAAAGTGAGGTGGAGGATGAGACGTAGTGGCACGAAACAAGGGGAGTAATAGCTAATGATCCATTACCACTGTAAAGGAGCACCCACAAAGGTACAGATGACAGTGTCCACATGCCCATTTAATGGCCAGAGCCTCTTTCTCAATTTGTGAGTATCTTGTTTCGGTAGGAGTCAATGCCTTATTTGTAAGAGCCAGCGGGCCTATCAACCAGGTTCGACCTCCTGCGTCAACACTGCCCCAAGGCCAACTGGGCTGGCATCGACCAGTAACTCTGTCTGCTTCTTTGAGTCAAATTAAGATATGGTATTTGTTCTGAGTAAAGCTGACTTCTGGCTTGTTCCTCAGTCGGGTCCCAGAATCACTGAGCATCCACTTTCGTTAGAGCCCCCAGTGGTTCTGTAGTGTTTGCCAGGTTTGGTATAAATCGGCCTCAGTAGGTGGCCATGCCCAAAGAGCTGCACACCTTGGAAGCAATAAAAGGTGCAGTGGCTTGCTTGATAGCCTGCGACTTCCTAGGATCAACCTGCACGCCATCCTGGGTGAACACATATTCGAAAAACTCTATTGATCTCCGGAAGAATTAACATTTCTCCTTGAGAGAGTGACACCTTGCTCCCAGTGGGGTTTCAACAATGATCTCAGCCGCTGTGGTGGTCTTTGGCAGTTGCAGAGTATATCAAAATGTCATCACTGGCATTCGTAACTCCTTTCAGCCCTGAGAGTGTTTCCTTAACGGCGTCCTGGAATACTTCAGCTGCTGAAGAGATGCCAAAACTCAAACGCTTGTACCTTTATCAGTCATTTCGCAGGCAGGGGCTCCCAAATGTGAATATCTTGGTATGGGACGGATTTAGCATTGGTCTTGGATGAAGACATCTGTAACGTTGTATTCCCATAACATTTACAGATGCCCCTGTCTCAATTAGAGCCTGGGCGTCAGAACCTGCAAACTCTACTATACATGTGGGTTGTGGGTGCCTGTTCCGTTTCAGGTCTCCCACAAAAGAAATGAGGTATACTTCTTCCTCGTCTCCTAATATAGATTCCTTCTGCCATCAACCACCTTGCTGGTGGTGCCTCATGGTGTCTTGATGGTCATGTTTCTGCAGTGAGAGCTGTCATACTGCTTTTGTCGATGTCCGTTTTCCACGTTCTCCTTTTCCTCTTGACCCTCTATGGCATACGATTGCTAAGTGTTTCGGCCTCCCCCTGTTGGAACATGTGCGATGATGGATTAAGTGGATCAGCGAAGATATGCAGGACGCCCCTGAGTTGGTTTCCTTTATTTTCATGCTGCACAATGCCTTTCCTAAAAAGATGGTATCCACCATTTATAATATGTCGCAATAATTTAGAATGACACAATTCACCAAGGCTAGGCTGGAGTGGCAGAATGACTTGGGAGTGGCTTTATACGATAGCACCTGGCGATACTGCTGCAAAGTCACTCAGCATATATTCCTGAACGGGAGGAATCGTCTCATTCACTTCAAGTTCCTCAATAGAATTTATTACACTCCGGAGAGATTGCACTGTTTCGGCCTCCGCGATACTGTTGACTGCGAGCGATGCAGGGCTAGGGCGGTGGGGTTCATTCATGTTGCTTGGTTCTGCCCGAGGATTGCGGAACTCTGGGGGCAGATTCTTCAAATCTTAAACAAAATCATAGGGCTTTCGCTTGTTTCTGACCCACTTCTGGCTTTACTGGGCTACACTAGCAAACTACAGAAATATGTTCGGTGGTTAATAGCAATGGGTCTATTGCATGCAAAGCGTAGAGTTGCGATGCGCTGGGCCCAGGGGCCGGCCCCGTCTGTTGCGGACTGGTCCAAAGACATGTTATACTGTAATACGCAGTCAAAGTTGAATAATGTTCTAATGAACAACTGCTAAATAAAATAAAAATATATCAAGATATTCATCTTCCTTTTTGTTTATCATTCAAGAAATTGCAATTGCACGTCAAAGCACAGAGAGCTGGATATACAGAGATATTGCTAAGGTATATCACTTCATAATCACAATTTATGTTCAGTCGTCCAGTGACAAGTTACTTAAGGTATCTATTTGTCTTATAAAGATCAGCTATGACCTGTGCAGCTTAGCTCCAGAAGTGAAAATAGTGTGGAGTTCTGAGTCTCTGTTTTCTCTCTTATTCCCCTTTCCCAACTTCTACCACTGGCCCTCAAGTCTTAACAGGGTTAGTGTAAACCTGAAACTTTGTTCTGGCAGGCCGATGACTACCCAAGGCCTGACCTTAGTATACTTTTCTAGACCATTTAGTAGCATCGTTTTCAGACTGATATTTTAGGGCCTATTACGATCTCGGTTTGAAAGTGTCTGACTTGAGGTCGGAGACTTTCCTACCGAGATAGTCGGTTTTAATTGCCTAATTACAATCTAGGCGGTCGGAACTTAAACCGCACGGTCATTCCGGCTGGATTCCTACGGGCTCAAGGAGCCCGTCGGCCAGTCGGAGACTGGCTCGTAATGCCAATAGACGGTGCTTCTGCCGTTGAGATTACGAGGCCCAGTTTCCCACAGGGTTTCCATGCCGGGCTTTACAACATGGAAAGGCTGTAGGAAAGTGAGTTTGGGGGGCCCTAGCAGGGGCCCTTTGCGGCCTATGGTTGGGGGCTGTGGAGGCACCTATGGTGCCCCCAGTTGATCCCTGCGCCATGTGGCAGGCACCACGAGGTACCTGCCACGCGGTGCAGGGATGAACACAACCTCCCATTTCCCTATGGGAGTTTGTGCTATGGTCAGTTTATGGCCGTAGCTCAAGCTCCCATAGGGAAATGTGAGCATGCGAGCACTAAGGGTGGGCGTAGCTACTTCGCGAAGCTACACAAAGTGAAGTTCGCACTACGCGAGCTACGCGTAGCACTTCGCGAACTGCATAGTAACATGTTCGCACTGTGCAAGATGTTGTTTTCAATGTATGCACAGTGCGGACAAGCAACCGGCACTGTGCAATCATTGAAAATGGCATCTTGCACAGTGCGAGCTGTAGTTTTCTGCTGCTCGAGTAGATTTTTACTCGAGCGGCAGCTTTCTCAACGCGAACTGGTAGTTTCTCATCGCGAGCGGTCGCGAGCATACGCGACCCCTCGCAATGAGAAACCTGACCTCCTCACGTTGGGAATCTCGCCGGGAGGTTTATTTTCCATGCTCGCGATCGCCAACTTGATGTTGCTGATCGCGAACAAGGAAAAAGTCTCGCCGGGATGTAATTTTGCTTGCTCGCAGTCGCCAACTTGACGTTGAGGACCGCGAGCAAGCAAAAAATGACCGCAGCACTACGCAACACTACGCTACGCGTGTTCGCACTGTGCTACGTGCAGTTCGCATAGTGCGAAGTAGCGCAAACTTCGCAAACTACGCGAGCGTAGCGTAGTGCTTCGCCCAGGCTTAGCGAGCACACCATGTGTGGTTGCATCGTAATTAGGCGGTCGGGCGGACTGGAGGTCAGTCAGTCTCGATTCCGCGATGATGTCGGTTGAAGGCAACTCTGACCGACATCATAATCAGCCCCTTTGTCTTTGTTGTGTTACTTTTTCATTGCCATGTCTCGGAGCGCATTTGCATGCCATAAAATCTGGCATTTTTTACCCCTAATTTCCTACTGTTGGCAAAGGTTTTGATTTTCTGTTGTGAGAAAACTGTATGTTCTGAGACCCGGTCTCCTTTCTAGTGCTGTCCCGCAGTTTTGTAGGGCCTCGCGTAAAAATATTTGGTGACACCCTGCCTTTACTCTCGTTGCTCTGATGCATGTTCCCCTTCATCCGAGGGTGCTCGCTCCCCAGCCTCCATTGCCAAGTTGCCTATTCTTAGAATCAAAGACCACAAAAGTGCCTTTTTATCACCCCATTCCCAGTGGTGTTGTGTCTAATGCTGTCATACAGAATAGTTGCCACCAGTGCAACCACATCCTAAGCTACACTCTGCAGCTGGAGTCACCACTACTGATGCGGGTGTAGCACTGGCCTTCTGAGCCCATTTGCCAATTGAATTGAACGAGCTGTAATAGTTTATTTATCTAGGAAAGATGAACAGCAAATTTGTTTTTATCATTCAACAGGCCCCTTTCCCTGACGTTTTAGTGAAATGAATTGCATTTGTTACAATGCAGCATTGGTTAGTGGGATACCTAATTAACGGTTTTTCAAACAGTATCTATACATTTTCTGTGGGGGCCGGGCTGAAAAACCTATCGATGTATTTAGGGTTTCTGCTGGATGAGAAAACTGTTTTTTCTGAGAGATAAACCTTAGCACAAAAACTTGTTTTATAAATGGATGATATTATTTCATAAATGAAAATCACGCGAACGAATGGTTTCAATGTAAACCATCACACTATGGACTAGCTGGTGGGACGTCTTAACGGGATGGCTCAGTGAGTTCGCCACTCAACACTCAAATATACAGTCGTCTGCAGATTCTGGCCTTTGACGAGATTTACCCATCAACGCCAAGTCAGCATTCCATCTTTCCAAGGATGGTAATGGAGTACAATTGAATTGGGTAATATTAACCCTAGCTATTGAGAGCGCTTAGAAACTGGAGAAGTGTAATACAAAGACATTACTATTTGCCTCCCTGGAGAGGCATCCTTTGGAGCCTCCATTTAGCTTATTACAGAGCTTTTATACACAGCTGCAATAGAGGTAGCCAGTGTGTTTTTGCAAATAAAACCCCACTTTTCTCTGACTAAAAATACCCTCCCTCCCATGACAATTTCCTTTTCCTGGTTAGGTGACACATGGTGTAGCAGGGAATGGTAGTGGAAAATGCAACATACTCCCCTATAAAAGCCCTTGTCCTAACACAATAATGTGTAGACTACTGTTGCATTACTGGGTAGTCATATAGGCCGTGATCCATACACCCACCAGCCCGAGTCATGGAATCTGTTTCATGATGATGGAAAGAGTCATGGTGATGGAACGTGTAACCCATAGTTTTCTGTGTCTGAGGAGGTAAATATTATGAACTTCCCATGGCATACAAAGTATGCCTGAAATGTGATTGTGAAGACGTTTCTCTACAGGGTTGTGTTCTAGGAAAAACAAAAGGAGGAACTCTGGGTACCTCTTATTTTATATGGAGAGCATTCCGAGAGAAATCTCTCCACGCATCAGTGACACTTTGTTTTCCCTGCTACAGACATCTGTATTTTGGCACATCCTTCCCTCAATGGATTAGCAAAACACAACCTAAGCCAAGCCTGAAAGGAACATCAGCATTTACCATTCCAGGTTAAATATTACAGCTTCTGGATTAGTGAAATGCCATCAAAGTTCACTTGGAATAGAGTAAACGCAACTCCTGACTTGTGTTTTAGTCTAATTACAGCTCATTAGGGGATTCTTGCTCCAGTGAAAGCATGATTAGGATGCCTGTGCAATTCAAAGTGTGTTCTAGGTATAATGAATTAAATACAGAAAAGGATAGATGCCCAGAATTAGAAGAGTGTATGAAAAGGACAGTGGTTACCTTGGAAAGAAAAAGTTAGAAAGCAAATTAATAGTGTGGTACTTTTTCATTTTCATTTCATTTTCATTTCATTCCACTTTATTCGATTAATTAAAATCATAAAAGAGCACACAACATATACATTCATATATACATACAAAATACAATAAATAACACTATTTACAATCATCATAAAACCAACTATAAAAATAATTCATAATACAGAAGCCATAGTGCATAAACATAGAAAATCACATAAGGAAAACCTTGCCATAAGTGCATGCCATTTTTTAATCAATCGACAAGGTCCTACTGGCTATCATCCTACCCTTCACCCTAACTGCGGCCACAAGAAAAGACGCTATACAAAAAGTTTCATATGTATTGGGTAGCATTTGTAAATATAGTAGGGCGGGTTTGGCCTGGAAGAAACCCTTCTGTCTAAGCAAGGGAACCAAGAACTTCTTGCGGGCCCCCGTATAGTGTTTACAGAATAATACAAAATGTAGAGTATCTTGGATGGAGTAGTTATCACAGGAGCATAACCCAGCATCCTCGGGTTTCGACCAGGTTGGATAATCCCCCAAAATAAAGTGTAGTAAATTGAATCGCAGTCTGGTCAGAAGCCAGCGATGAAATGGTTTAGTGACTATAAGCAGATAGGGTTCTATTAGCAAAGTAGTTTTTAATAGGGAATGAGCCCTCACCAAAGGTTTTTGTATTTCAATCCCTTCCCTTTCCATAGTCTTTAGTTTTATAAAATTGCTTTTTACCCATTTCAAATCATCCTTCCTGATGTTTTCCGGATGGTCATATAACTCCTGACGTCCCAATTTGGCGAACATAGTTTTGACATATACCAACCAGTTAATCTTATCAACTCTATCTAGTTTAACACAATCTCTAAGTATCTCGTGATTTAGACTCAGGTCTGGGTTAAGCCAAACTCTGAGCCAGCAGAGTAACGGAGCCATGCTCAGGGTATCAGATAAATAGCCCAGACCTAATTCCTGATGCAGAGAGAAAATGGGGGCAGATTGGGGTAATGAGAGTAGATTCCGCAGAAAACTATTTTCAGCTACCTGGAGATCTGGTTGGGGTTTATATCCCCAGATCGCGGAGCCATATCCCGCTATGGCCAAGCACTTGGAGGAATATATTTTTAAAATGGCCTCCATTGGTTTTGCCCCCAAGCGTTTCGCAAAACCTAGAACTGCAGAAGTTGATCTGATTACTGCGTTCTTTTTTAATTTTTGTTGAGGGACCCAAGTACTTTTTTCATCAAAAACTACCCCAAGATAGGTGAAGGAGGGGACGTGCGACACTGGTCCTCCATTACAAGTGAAGGTTTTTGTTTTTTTAGCTCTCCTGCCAACTACCATGACATGTGACTTACCCATATTTACAATTAGGTCCAGAGACGACATAAATTTACCAAAAGCATCGAGTAGGGACTGTAGACCTACCGCCGTCCTAGCCAGTAAGACAGCGTCATCCGCGTATAGGAGAACTGGAATTAAAGTATCTCCTACACGCGGAATATCCAAACAAGCTTTGACCAGGGTTTTGTCCAGAGCATTAATATAAAGGGTAAATAACAAAGGTGCCATGATGCATCCCTGTCTTACCCCTCTTCTAGATTTGAAGGGCTTGGAACAACTACCATCCCGAGATAACCTGATCGATGCGGTAAGATTACGATGGAGATCTACTAAAAAGTAGACCAAAGGAGGGTCTAAACCCAACTCCAATAGAATTGTCCACAGCTTTGACCTGTTGACCAGGTCAAAAGCTGAGGACAAGTCCATAAAAGCAAGGTTCAACGTGCACTCCTTGGCCATGGTGTACTTACCCATTAACATAAACAAATTCAAACATTGGTCTAAAGTGCCACGACCTTTACGGAAACCATATTGTAGATTAGTTATAATTTTGTTATCTTCTGCCCAAGCTGTGATCTTACCAAGAATCACTTTGCCAAGAATTTTCACTACCGAATCAATGAGGGATATAGGTCTGTAACACCTTGGTTCACACCGTTGGCCCTTTTTAAAAATCGGAATAATTGTCGAGTGACACCAAGATGGCGGAGGCCCAGTCAAGGCCACAGCGTTAAAGACATTGACCAGAATTTTTGCCCAGAATGTAGGATTATGTTTGTAGACATCCGCTGGGACATGATCAGGGCCTGGTGCTTTATTACTCATTGTATCTTTTATGGCCTTTTCTATATCCTCGATATCAAAAATGAGAGGTGACCTCCCATGCTGTAGAAAATTAATAGACTCATGATTATTAGGGTCATTAGTGCCATAGATCCCTTCAAAGTGATTTAACCATTGGGCTTCTGTAACATTAGTTTCCTGGCAACTGTTAGCCGAGCCTGAAAAAAAGGGGGTATTTACAATTGACCAGAACTTGGCACTATCTTTTAGGACGTCGACTGATAGCAGGGCATCCCACGTATCTGCTTTAATTTCAGATTTTCTCTTATGGATCGCCAATTTATATAATTTCCTACGGCTCGCTATCAAAGACCTATCTTGCGGAGAGGCCTTCAATGCTGAGATTAAGGCACTATGTGCTTGCGAACAACTTCGGTCAAACCATTTTTCATGCACTTCGACAGATCCCTTGGATTTAGTGATCAGATCTTTAGCAATCTGCGAGCAAATACCCACGAAGGCTTCCACAGTTACATCCTTCGAAGTTAGGGGATCATTACATAATAATATGAGGTCCCTGGTATTCGCACATAAATCAGTAAAGAATAGTGTAGGTATCACTTTAATCCACTTAAGCCTCCTATCTTGATCCCGGGTTACCAGGTTTTTAGGGCCAAGTGTTCTCCTACTCAGATCTAAAAACCCACAATCTGAAGCTAATTCCAGCAGAACAGGGTTGTGATCGCTAAAGGGAGATGATATAGCATTATAAAAAATAATCTTTTCAAGAAGATTGTGAGTCAAAAAAATATAGTCGATGATGGTCTCACCATTCTTGAATGTATAATAGCGATCAGAGGAGTTAGCGAAAGAGGGTTCAAACAGATCTGAATCAGACAAAAAAATTTCTAGGGCAACACCTCGAGGAGAGTGCTCAAAGTGCGGGGTCTCTGAAATAGTATAGACCAAGTTGTCTACAATGTGACAAGCATGTTCACATAAGTGTGTATTAAAATCCCCCAGAAGCAAAATAAAAGAATTAGTGGAATGATCTCTCCTATATTCATGTAAAAAATCATTTAGAATTCCCAAATGCATATTCTTATCTATACAATCACTTGAATTATAGAAGTTAATTAATAACAGATTAAAATTATTGGGACGGTTGACTTCTAGAGCCAATATATTCGATGAATCAACCTCTAGTCTTGATAGAGAACCTGTAAGGTTAAGGGACAAGAGGAACGACAAGCCACCCTTTGCTCTACCAGCCTTAGATGGACGTGGCGGTAGGGAGAAGGTTCTATACCCATCTAACCAAAAATTGTCCTCCGTGTCCCATGTTTCCTGAAGGGCGATAATGTCATATTGCTTTATGTTGTTCAGCCATATGGGATCGTGTTTCTTAGAGTTAAGACCAGCAATATTCCACGTAATAATTTTACAATTACGAATGGGATCTACATTAATCACACCTGAATCTTGAACCCTAGGAATCAAGTCGTCACTAGGCGCCCCTATCCCTAGTGGTCAATCATTTTGATCCAACTGGGAAAGGGGAAAAAATCTATTAGAGGCCAACAGCCCTGTATCCCTGGGAGTAGGTAATAGAGATGTATGTTGTGCTGGTGGTAACACTACCATACTCACTCTATCTTTAGATGGACTAATAACTCCATCTTGAGGGACAGGCCTATCCACATGGGGGAGAAAAGAGGGATCCTGAATTCTCCTAGAGGGAGGATAGAAAAACCCCAGGGGCACAACTCTAATAGTCCCACCAAGCTGATCCGTTGCATTCCATAGCAATCTTCCTGGTATATTTTGGTTATTAAAATTAACAATAATGCAGTCCCCAGTAACACGTTTGGGGCCATGACCCACCCAGCCAACTCGCCTTGCCATAATAATATTGGCAGAAATCCCCGCTGAACCTGAGGAATGATGCTCACACCAATGCTTAGTTTTTCTCAATAGGGCGGCTGTGGATTCAACATCACCAGCCGGTAGAGGAGGGACCCCCACCAAAACTACTACCAAGGGGGTAGCTTCTGGAGGTAGATTAATTATGGAAGAATTGGGAGAAGGCAACTTCCCCAATTGCCCTATGTTCTTATTACAGGCCTCTACAATCGTGTTACGAGCCACCTTCTTTCTCTCAACGAGTTGAATCCCAAAGTTCTTGTCCCCAGCCAAGTGTGATTCACCCCCAGGATTTCGTATATTAGAAGCCAAATGGTTCGTTAGTGGGTCTTGATTTATATTAACCTTAGATGAGAGGCAGTTCCTTTGTAGGGGACTTTCAACCAAATCAGCATTAAGGTGTGTGTTCGGACCTGAATTGGACCGCCGACTATTCAATAAAAGACGATTGGCGTCAGACTTAAATGAGTCAATCATAACATTTAGACGGTCACACTTACACCGTAGGTCCGCCACACACTTGTTCATGGTATCAATGACATCCTTGGCAACATTTGTCAGAATAGCCTCGAACCGTGACGAAAAAATATCTTCAACCAGATTCCGCAATGCTATTTGTATATTTTCATCCAGGCCGTGGCTAGGTTTTACTGTGTTTGGTTTGGGCCCCTTTTGTTTTTTACCATTTATTTTGAGTAAAGCACGAGGTACCTCTGTCTTGGATGCCTGATGTTTGGGTCCTTTTGCCAAATCAATAGTAGCTTCTTCCAAGAGCCGGTCCTGCTCCCCCATTTCGCTACCAGCAATCTCCGAGGGAGCAATAACAGTTCCAGGACCCTTATTTACAATCACCTCCGGTTCCAATGGTATAGATGGCAATTCAACCTGTGGTGTGTCCACACCCTCTCTAGCCGTTAGACCCAACTCCCTTTCCACAACCTCGATTTCATTGTTCAACACACCCACCGCTGTAGTCAAGTAAGTAATAATGGAGGTGGATTTACGAGGGACTTTTGCATTTGAGCCCCCCTGTACCTGGGTTGCAGCCAGCTTCCTCTTACCCATATTGCAGATGACAGGGGGGTGGCCCAGCCCAGTCTCCTTCTGGCTCCGACGGGCGCGGACGGGCCTGCCCTTGGCCCGGGCTTCGCCCGGGCACGCCCGCGCGCGTCCCGCGCTGCGGTATGCCCTCGGTGATTTTAAGGGCTCCAGGCGGCGTCTCAGTGACGCAGATGGTGTGCGCGCTGTCAGGGCATCTGGGGGATGTAGTACTGAGCAGGTTTGCCGTTCGCCTCACGGCTCAACAAGGGGGAGAGCAGAGGCAGAATGCAGGGGCAGAGGAGCCGTTCCCCTCAGACCAGCGTGAAGTCAGTGGTCTTCCCGACCTTCAGGAGTAACTACCAGGTTCGTAGGCGCGTCCCTGTATCTGATGTCACATACACTCCTTTCCTATTGTGTCTACAATCGGAGACGTGTTCAGCTGTTTTCGGCGCATTAGGCAGTTCCCGCGTGGGAAGAGCAGCTTCAAGGTCCCACAGCCCAAACAAAAGAGCAACAAATTCAGGTCATACGCCAACTTTTGCTGTTAATACAGCAGTCTTCCGTCCTTGAATGGCAGCCCTTTGATGCTTGCCGTGCTGCGGGTAGATGCTGTGCTTTGTAGCGCTGTCTGAACAGGAAATGCCCCCGGTGCAGGCTGGGACTGCGAGTTCCCTCGTAAAGGAGCCTGTTAACGCAGCAGTCTTCCGTCCTTGAATGGCAGCCCTTTGATGCTTACCGTGCTGCGGGTAGATGCTGTGCTTTGTAGCGCTGTCTGAGCAGGAAATGCCCCCGGTGCAGGCTGGGACTGCGGGTCCCCTCGTAAAGGAGCCTGTTAATGCAGCAGTCTTCCGCCCTTGAATGGCAGCCCTTTGATGCATACCCATACTTATTTGAAGTGACAGTATCCACAAAGGTATGAGCTTATTCAAACAATAGTTACTGAATGAGTTAAATTAAACAATCCACTTACTCCTAGAACATCTGTATTTAACAGCTGCCGCTCATCAACTGTGCAAGGTAAGTTGTGATAATGGAAGCGTTTCTGCGGAAATCTTGAACGCCCAACAGAAGATCAACACAGGTGATGCAGTGGTGTCATGATCTACCTGTGGCATCACATCCACGAATTAGGAAAATGGAAGAACTGGAAAAGAGAATCATCTGGTGGCACAAGATAAACAAGACTACTCAGTACAATGTTCAGCAACATGTGGTATGTGCCCAAGTAAAAGGTTCCACAATGAAACCTGCAGGATTAGTTCACACTGCGCCTGTTCAGAAACATCCTTAGTTGATGATATTTTTTTTAAATTATTTTTATTTTGCAACAGAGAAAAACGGTACATGTTCAGGTTTGTAATATCATATCACATAATTGATACTGAGTACACACTTGCATGAATTCACATTTCTTCTTTAACCTTTCTACGCTCGTTATCAGATTACCAATAAGGCACAGTCCCCAGTTGATCCGTTACACAGCTTACCATCGCTCCAGTATAAACTCTAATTAGTCGCTAATGTCAGACCCGGTGTCCACTTGGGGGTGTTCACATATATTTCCACGGAATGCGTTCCATTCCCCCCATATTTGGGTCCATTTTTGGGGCATCTCCTGTGGATGTATCCTGCTTTCTCAATTACCATTGTGGTATCCATATCTTGGCACCACTTCCGCAGGGTTGGGGACTGCCCGGATCCCCAGTTGAGAGCTATATTATGTTTTGTTAATGTCATGCCGAGAGGCACCCAGTTCTGGTCTGATTGATTGAGGTCTGTAGGTTCCCAAATATTAATAAGGCAGCATTTTGGTTCCAGGAGGACCTCTATCCCGGTGACCTGCGAGATTGTGCACATTATTGCTTCCCAGTATGACTTAATGATGGGGCATCCCCAGATGGTGTGTATAAACGTCCCTGAGAGGCCGCATTGTCGCAGGCAGAGTGGTGTATCGGCGTGTCCCAGTTTATGTAGGAGTGTACGTGTATAATACGTTCTATGTAGGACTTTTAATTGTAGTAGTCACAGCCTCGAGGGGATTGCTACCTCCTTTGGAGATGCCAATGCTTCCTGCCAGTCTGCCTCCTCCAGGGGCCCCAGATCCACCTCCCATCGTTCTTTAAGAGTGATCATGGGATCTTGCTGGTTATTTACTATTTTCCGGTACACTAGGGAAATGGCTTTCTTGTGTAAATAATCTGTGAGAAGCCTATCCACAAGTGGCGAGGCTTCCGGCAGCTGTGAGGGTATGACATTCTGTAGTGCGTGTTTTACCTGTAGATATCTAAACCTTTCTGTCTGCGCTAATCCATATGTTCCTTGTAGTTGTTCGAATGGAACGATCGCCCCCTTTTTCCAAATAGCTCCTACTTTTGAAATACCTATTAGGTCCCATTGCCGGAAATCTTTTTTATTGCTCAGTTTGCCAAGTCACTGTGTGTCCCATATAGGTGTGGCTTGTGTAATTACCCCTTCCCACCCCAATGCACGCTGAGCCTCGAACCAAATTTGTACCGTGTGCGCCGTAGGGCCTGTGAGTGTCGGTCGTCGTTTTTTATTGTATAGTGTTCCCATGATACCTTCTCTCTCAAGCAGATGTCTATCCATTCGGAACGCCAGGTCGTCCTGTGGTACATGGAGCCATTGGTTTAGAACTGTAAGCTGTGTGGCCCAATAGTATTGTTTGACATTGGGAAGGGCAATCCCTCCGTCATACCACCCCCTCATAAGCTTTTTAATGGCTATCCGACTCGTCTTTCCATCCCACAATAGTTTGTTCACTTCCGCATTGATAGCTGTGAAATATGTGGTTGCTATCGGGAACGGTGTGCTTTGGAAGGCGTAGATAAATCGAGGAAGCGCCATCATTTTAAAAAGGGCCACCCTGCCAAGTAGTGTCAGCGGTAGGGAGCGCCGGTGTTTGACGTCACTTTGGAGTTTTTTAAGCGGGTTTGCAAGATTTTCTGCCATGAAGCGTGCTTGAGTATGTGTGATATATATACCTAAATACTTGAATCCTTCAGTCGCGACCTGCATGGCGCAGTGTCGTGGGAGTTTTGGCACAGGACCGTGCAGCACGTAAAGAATGGATTTAGTCCAATTTATTGTGTAGCCTGCGGCGCGTCCATACGCCGCGCAGATATCTAGCAGGCAATTTATGGAGCGTGCAGGGGTAGCCAAATAAAGAAGGATATCGTCTGCATGTAACAAGATGCGGTCCTCCCATCCCACTGTCCACCGCAGGCCCCGTATGACCAGGTCCTGGCGGATCCAGGCCACCAGGGGCTCCAGCACCAGTGCAACCAGTATAGGTGACAGAGGGCAGCCCTGTCTCGTCCCCCTCTTCAGTGAAAATTCCGTTGAGCTACGGCCATTTACCAACACTTGGGCCAGTGGCTTAGTGTATAATAGTTCCACCCATGCGCAAAAGGTTGGGCCAAAACCCAAGCGCCTAAGCACAGCAAAAAGGATGGGCTACTCCACCAAGTCAAAAGTCATACGGGCATCCAGTGAGAGGATCACCGCATCTTCTGCTATTTTATCCCTTTGTGCAATCACGCCATTTAACCTGCGTAGGTTGAGTGAGGTGTTACGATTTGGCGTGAACCCCGATTGGTCTGGGTGGATTAAAGTCGGTAGGTGTGCCTGGAGTCGTGTAGCCAATGCTTTTGCTAGAATCTTTGCTTCTGCATTTATAAGTGAGATCGGTCTATATATTCACATTCTTCTGGGGGTTTACCTGGTTTGGGAATAGCAACTATTGTGGCCAGGCGCTGGTCCCTTGGTAATTTTCCCTCCTGTAAACTATGTTTAAACATACAGAGCATGTATGGTATGAGTTGTGTTGCTGCTTTGTTGTATAGTTCTACTGGCAGCCCGTTAGGCCCCAAGGCCTTCCCTGAGTGTAGTGCTCTGACCGCTCGCTGGAGTTCGTCACTGGTGAGCTCTGCTTCAAGTTCTCGTATGGCCTCTGGTGCAAGCGAGGGCATTTGTATATTTTTGTGAAATGCTATATTGTTCTCCACCGTGTCCGATGTATTGGGTGTGTGCGCTTTCTGGAAATGTGTCGCTAACGTCTCTAGTTGATGATTTTTATGAACTTTACACTGGAGCTTCCATCATCCTAAGGTTTCAACACACTATTGTTAGTAGCTGAATACTTCATAAAGCTGGGTCATTTCAATAATCTCAAAAGACCGCTATCATGGCTTGAATCGGAATCCATCTTTATCGATTGTATAGTAAGGCTGCATAGGTTATCAGGCATTAGTATTACAGACTGAGGAATGTGGTTTATATGTTATTTTGGCAAGAGCTAATGAAGAGGACAGTAATAATTCACTTTCTTGCCATCTGTTGACACCCTCAGATGTATGGGCACACTGAGAGACTGAATTGCTCCAGAGAACAGTTTCTGAGATGTTTTTGATCACTCATCAAATTGAACGGAGAAAGGGGATCTACTTGGCAGAGTTTCCCCTACGACAACTGTCTTCATTCTTCTTTTGGAATTTCACCTTTGTACTGTCTTTTGGTAAATATCCATGTACCTTGTCTCCTACCCTGTCCTCTGCTACATCACCCTCTTTTTTACACCTGTTAAGCAGTTAGGAACCATTAGCAAGTCAGCCATTACACATGTTATAAGGACAAAGGAAGATCATAAGAAGTAGGCTGATAAAATATACCAGGGAAGAATCTTCTTATGGGATGAGGGATAAGGTATGACTCTCTACTAAACATCTACACTCAGTGGGTTCTCATCCTAAGAAATGTGGGTTCTTTTGTAATCAGAGTGTTAGGTGGTCCAGTGGTGATCCGCTTTCAGTTATCTTCACATTGACATGTCTATCCTGTTTTTCATATATCTCTGATTAAACCTGCTATATCTAAGACAATACTCCTTCTCCAATGATGACAGATGGTTATTCAGAATATGAAGTCGAGGATATATTAGATTCTTGAATCTACCATGTACAGTCACAATATTTAATAGTCTGAAAGGGATATGACGCGTCTGAGCGGTCATGTGAATCTACTTCTTTTATTCATGAACCCCAGAAATTCATACATACTTTCCACTGATACCTGCATCATGGTTTGGACAAGAGAGTTATGGTCACTGCATTCTTTAAAGACATGACAGGTCATGAGCGATGAATATGGAAGATGGATAATTGTAGGTTAGTACACAAAATAAAATTAGACTTACAGGAAATTGTTTCCTGGGTCTAGGACTGAACTTCTCTGGCAATGTTGGAAGCAGCAATATAAAATCTCCTACATTAGCTTAGATTACAGATAACATCCCTCATTATTTCAGCTACTTCGCTATGGCTTATTTCATATGCGACAGCATCTTAGCACCTTTGTTTTGCTTCCTCTTTTTACTTACCCCTTCCTTTCCATCGACCTCTTCATTCTCTGTCTTAACAGCCTCTGACTGTTAAAACCTGGAACTTCGGTTCTAGTTCCCGGTCGGACATTGAGCTCAACAGGGCTTACCCACGCCAACCAAGGGATAGGTTTATTATTGAGCATCAAGACATATTTGAATTTTGAGAGTGTAGGACCTGGGGTCTCCAGGCCCTATGGGGCGGTAACGTGACACGAGCGGTCGGGCCACCAAAGGTCTGTGTGTAAAGCAACCATACAACACGCACCTCACATGGGACAAGGAACACACACAATAAGTGACGCCACACGGTAGGAGTTAAGTAAATACTCAAGTTTATCCAAGCAGATCACGTTAGATGCAGTTCATTAGGTAGCAGTACATTTCATAAGCTGGTAATACCATTCCTAGCGATGTACATGTCAGTCAGGATCTATACATGCTGGTCATACCATAAATGACATTCATAACCTATCAGTACTGCCTGAGGTACAACTACCCTTCACATAGAGGTACATGCGCGCTTCACTTTCCTGTAGCGCCTTAGGGGGGTGATTATGGCGCTATGCGCGCTAACTGGTGACGACCTCAGAACGGGGCATCTAGCACAGAGAGCTACTCGTAATAGATGTCATTTAGCATTTCATTATGGAACATGAATACCAGCGCGCTACTCGTAATCAATAGCACGTAGCACTTCAACATGGGCGTGAATAACAGCACGCTACTCGTAATCAATAGCACGTAGTACTTCTTTATGGAACATGAATAACAGAGCGCTACTCGTAATCACTAGCACGTAGCACTTCAATATGGCACATGAATAACAGCGCGCTACTCGTAATCACTAGCACGTAGCACTTCAATATGGCACATGAATAACAGAGCGCTACTCGTACTCACTAGCATGTAGCACTTCAATATGGCACTTGCTCACTTTGCCACTGGATTCAAACAAGCCTGGCTGAAGACGGCTGAAATGCCAGAAACCGGTCCTAGGAAGCTTGTTTCCGGTCCAGGGAAGGCATGGCTTGGCAGTTCGGGCTGGACTGTTCCCATGAGGCACAGGGTCAGACTGATTTGCATATGGCCATGTCTGAACTGGGGTGGCAGAGTGGGCTAAAGAACGGTGATGGATCAAACTCAGATCTGTTGACTGGGTGTGAGTGTTTGATTGGTTCTGATGCTCCGTCCATCACCACCCCCTTTTGTACCACATGAATAACAGAGCGCTACTCGTAATCAATAGCATTTAGCATTTCACTACGGAGTATAACTAACACAGCGCTGCTCGTAAGCGATGACATTTAGCACTTCAGAACGGAGCAGAGATATCGGAGCGCCACTCGTACTCAAGGACAGTCAAGGCTTCCCACGGGGCTGTCAGCAGGGAGCGCACGGGACTTGCGGAGCGAGTCTCTCAGCTCCGGTGCAGTTCGTAGGGCACCACGCTTCAGTACTGTTCAAGGGGCCACAAGGAAAGGATCCCTCGGCGGGGTCTCTCCGTCGCGATGACAGGGGGAACTCCCATGGAGAGGGGACCCGGGCTGAGGGTGTGGTGTGGCTCCCAACCAGTAGGGGGCGCACCAGGGGCAATCCCAGCCTCCGGGCTTACCTCGTTCTCGGCGTCGGAAGGCGTCCGCTCCAGCGATGATGGGGAAACTCGGTCCAGGCCTCGCGTACCTTCTCACACAGCTGCGACGGCAGCGGCGGGGCCCCGGGCTTCTCACGGGCCTCGCAACTCTGCAGGGCACTTCTTCCGGCCTCCGGGCCGCGGCGGTGAGCGCGCTGGCCTCCACGTCACCGGGGGTGCTCAAGTTAAGGATGGGGGTTCCGCGCTCAGTGGAGCACGCTGCCGGGGATCCCAGACCAGGTCAGGGAGCGCAGGGGTCACAGCGCTAATACCTGGTCGATCCCCGGTGGCTCTTCAATCTGCTTTGCATACGGCTTCAGGGGTCAGTCTGGACACGCAGTCTCAGCGCTTGGCATATAAGGTTTAGAGTTCAATCTGGACACGCAGTCTCAGTGCTTAGCATATAAGCTTTAGAGTTCAATCTGGACACGCAGTCTCAGTGCTTGGCATATAAGTTTTAGAGTTCAATCTGGACACGCAGTCTCAGTGCTTGGCATATGAAGTCTTGTTGGCGCAGATGTATCTGGCGCCCTTAAAGGGGTTCTGTTACAGGGGGGTAGGGATGGAGAAGGCGACTAGGTCCTTCCTAGTCAGGCTGGGCAGAGGTTCTCTGGGTCCTCCTACTGCTGGGCAAGATCAGTGGGTTTCACAGGGTCCCTCACTCACTTAAGAGGCAGCACCTAAATCCTGTCACTCTCAGAGGCATAAGTCCCTGGCTAGGCCCTACCGCCTACACTCCTGGTGGATTCTTCCAGCTCTGCTTCACCCCACTGGCCAATTCACCACAAAAAGTTCCCTCCCTCACTTAAGTAGCCCTAGGTCAGGTGACCTCTGGTCAAGGCGGCAAAAGAAAAACCACACCTCCCTTCTAGAAGGTTCCAGCACATTCCAGGAGCTTCCCCACTCTACCTATGGGACAAAAAGGCGGGCTGGAGTCGCAACATTGTTGTGGGGTTCCAGCCAGCTCCTGGCAGCTAGGGTGCTACTAGAACAGGCCACTCTGCAGTAGCAGGGGCCTGTGGCAGCCATCTTGGGTGAAGGGAGCACCTGCACCTTAACACTACAAAAACGAAAAAAATTCAGGGAAAAAGGGCCAAGTCCAACAGAGAGATTACTGCTATTTACA